>NW_010424596.1:34980-37929 GCF_000710305.1 Buceros rhinoceros silvestris
GCTGACTCTTTTCCAATTACGTATTTTATGGTCAGCATCTTAATAGAACTCATGGTACAACAAATCCATATCGACAAGTTTATTAAGAGCATTGCAAAATTTAGCACAGACCACAGGAAGAAACACCCGAAATCCTCCAAGAAGATGCCACACTTCAGCTACAGGATGAAGGCAGAACCCCATCGGGTGTTTAAGCTAGCACCCAACTGTACTGCCAAAAATAGCGCCTAGTTCCAGCAATATTAAGACAGCAAAATAAAGCTGAAAAGATTTAGACAAAAATATATTGGTACTACTGCCTACACATGGAACACATATAGAAATCACCCAAAGGAAGCTGTATTTTAAAGCACAGAAGAGGTTAGCTCAACTAAGGCCACATTTCTGCAGAACACAAACTCTCCAGGCTTTTTTCTGAACCAAGACCATTATAACAGCCCATTGGTGGGTTTTGTTTCGGTGACAGAAATCCTTCAAAAACATTGCTGAGTCATACAATAGCTCTGTCAAACAAAACACGTCAAGTCTTGCTCCTCAGTGCAAAGGAGTTTTTATTGACATTTTTTAGCTAGCTCCTTCCTCTCAAAATCTATGTATCATTATTTGGACGATCATCTTCCACATCACCACATTCCTTCTTGTCTATGGAGTTTAACTAAAGCAAGTTCTCTCTCAGAACAGATTACAGGTAGCTTTAAGCAGCCTAAAATCCCTAGCAGTAGGACAATCTATTCTCTGACCTTATCAATCCTTTGTAGCTTTAGCAGCTGCACATCTCTATACAACTGACATCCAAAAGAGCTCACTGCAAACTACCTTACTAAAACCGTAACAAAAAGTACCATCAGGGGTTGGCCAGCTCTGTTACCTGTTTGTGGAGATTCCACATGATCAAAATCACATGGCTTCAAAACTCAATGAACCAAACTTTCCTCATTACAAATACAAAACCAGAACTTCCATTAAAGAAAATTTCAAACTGCATCTTTCTCCTCATAAAAAATTCCTGAACTTTCCATTTACAAAACTTGATGGCAACAGTTATTTTTCTGGAGCCAACATTGCAGACATCCACATTCTTTTTTCTTTTCTAGGTTTCTCTTCTCTTCCGTTCAACTGAGCTCTGTTCTAAATGACAGGTTTTAGTAATGCTGATGAGTGAAATATTTTGATGGATTTCAGGAATCATCTCATGGTTCCCTTGGAGGCAGAAGAGAAAACCAGTATGCAGAAGGAAACCACCTACCTAGACACCCGGCTCTAAAGTTTTCTTTTGGGGAACTCGTAGGAAAAAAAAATCACCTTAAATCTCATCCCCTCACAGCAGTCTGCTGCCCTCGAGCATCAACACTGAGTGGTTTAATGAGCGGCTGCGATCCATATCAAACACCACATGGAAGCGTATTGTGTATCACTCCCACACGTTTTTCATTCATTTTTCTAACTGACTAGTAAAGTATCCCCTCAGAGGAACGCATCTACAGCGGCAGAATTAGACAGGAGACTGTTTTCGAAGATTTGTCTTAGAAGGTCCTGACTGAAATTTGCCTGATTGTTAAAATATACGTATGTATATATACACACACAGATGTGAAACCAGCCTCAAGTTTTAGATCTTTTCCCTTCTTTTTCCCCTCCTTCTTTCCCAAAACAATTCCTGGCAGGTCCTGCTCTAGCAGGACAGATGACAGGAAACAAAACCTCCCAGTGCTGCTGCTCTGCAGCTCCGTTGCCCTGCTGCCCGCCCTCCATCTCTGCAGACTGTGCTAGCAACACTTCCCCAGGTATCGGACGCAGCCTCCCACGCGATGGCAAACATCCTCCACCACCTCCCCACAGCCAGCAGGTTCCACTGGTATCTTAACACCGCCCAGTGCAGTATTGGGTACCTTTATGCGCCCAACTCCTTTGCTAGCCACATCCCATCCCAGCTACAGACCATTCCCATGACTAACAGAAGACTCCCCTTAACCACCACCTTCCTTTAGATTTCCCTGCCGCAACTCATCACCTTTATACAGAACACAGCGCAGTGCTGCGGGTGAGCTTTGGCGCACGGGGATGAAAAGAAAACAGTTAAAAGACAACCAACAATCTGACTAAATTTCAAGTACTCTCTGCAGATTGTCTAACACAAATAATTAACAACCAAGTTGAAAAATCACCCAACAACCCAAAATTAGAAAACTTACCATGTTATTAACATTTTTTAAGATATTAGTGAGACCACTGATGACCAGGGAAAACTTGTACTTGGAAATGTTTATGAGACATTCCTTGTTGTGCTCCGTACTGACTTTGGTGTGAGTATTCTGCTGGGCAGCCTTTATTGGAAGCTACAAAAAGAGATAAGTATCATAAGCTTTTTTACACTGGCATTTACATCTTTAAAGATGGCTTAAAAATTTTTGAGACACTACAAACAACCTTGAAAAACATTCAAGAGACAACCACAAACATATTATTTTATTTCCTCAATATTCAGCTTTCTACTCGTTATCTATAAAAGAAAACAATGAAGTTCACCTATTCCTTTTTCTGAATTGAAACTAAACCTCTATTTTGTGATAAATTTTCTACAAACGAAATGTCAGAGCAATCACAAGAAGAAGAAAAGTGTTGAGTAGGATAGAATTCTGAGGAAAACAATTTCTTTATTTCAAGAATTGGGCTCGTTGAATATCAACACTCTTCACAAGGCTAATACCTGTAGGAAGAAAAACTGCATCTTGAAACCTGAGAGTAGGTATAAATCACAGCAGCTCACAAACCAGTTGAGCTGGAAGGTGGTAACTGTGGTTCCACGCAAATCCTCTACTCCTTCACAGGACAGAACCGGCCAAGAGGTACAACTGAGTCCCAGGAGGAACCACCACCGACAGCCTCCGCAGGCCCCAGGGACTCGGGTTGTTTAGGAGTTTTACAAATTATTTTTATAATTGTATTATT
>NW_010424597.1:0-12997 GCF_000710305.1 Buceros rhinoceros silvestris
CCCACGTCTCAGTCTGAAGTGTGTGGAGACTGACCCAAACCAGGAGCTGAGAGTCGTAATTCAGATTCTTTAGAAGTTTTAAAGGAATTTTAGCCACACCTCAGGAAGTTAAACTGTTCGGTTTTGTTTTCTCTTTTCCTAAGAAATTTTTTCCTCTATCAATAGCAGTGGGACCCCACACCAATGGATTGATAATTAAAGCTGAAAACTGTTCCCTAGATGAATTGGGCAGCTCTTGATTTCCTTAATAACTCTGCAAATACGGGTGGTTTGGTGAAGGGAGTATTAGAGCTTCTGCAAACAATACATAGATTAATTCTGCATTAAACACGAGCACTTTTGGTTCCCGTGCTGTGCAATGGAGGAGGTGAGAACTGCTGCCTTGTGCAAAACGGGGCTGTCTGACTGCGCTCAGTATCTGTGCAGCCCCGGTGCAGTAACATCCAGGCGAGTGTTTCCAATTTCCCTTGAAATTCCAGACACTTCAGGCATGTTTTAGTGAAAGGCATTTAAGGCTTTGCAGAACTTTGTTGCACAACAGGGGTTTTTTTGTTTGTTTTTTTCGGGGGGGAAGGGGCAGAATTTGATTTTTTTAAGAGAGACTTGGCAGAGCATGTCTCTCCTGATGGAAGGAGCTGAGACCCTGGTTTGGCCGTAACTCACACTGGGCTGTTTCATGTACACTTGAGGATGGAAATTTATCCTGATTTCAACGTATTCTCATACCCAAGTAGTACATTAACCAACAGAGAAGTTCTTGCTTTTATTGCAAAGATAAAGTATTATTTATTTAGGACCACTGGTGGGTAAAGTATCGGTACCTAATGCAGATTTCTCCTCGATTTGTATTTTCTTTGCTGAATGTGTTTGAACTGACATGCATCAAGGAATGTAGTTTGAATATTTGTGCCTTCCATACACAGGAAAGGTTACACTGAAACTACTTGTGTGTTCATCCCCGATCAGCACTATTTAATAGCGTTATTGATGTCCCTAATTCTGGTACCTAAAGCCGATGCTGTTTGCTCTCCCGTGTATCCTATGTAGGTTTGGAAGGACGCTGCCACTCAGATTTTCTTCTCCTTATCTGCAGCGTGGGGAGGTCTAATTACTCTCTCTTCTTACAACAAATTCCATAATAACTGCTACAGGTATGTGAGAGCGAACGCCATCAGCCTGATTAAACAGGTCTTGTCTAAAACCTGTCATCTTCCAACTTGCAGAAATCTGGTTTGAAAGATCCTCCTCTCTTAACATTTTTAAAATTTCTTTTTGCCTTTTTTTCCTCCTCCTCCTTCTCTTTTCCTTTTCCTTTCCTCCTCCTCCTCTTTTCCTTTTCCTCCTCCTTTTTTCCATTTCCTTTTTTCTTTTTTGTACAAGGTACAAGCGTACCTTGATCAGCGTCCCCACAGGATGTCTGTGCTCATGAGAGACACTCCTTATTTGTGTACAAACCCTTCCTCCCTTGCATGTATTACAATACGGTGACGTGGCTGCTTCTGTTTTCTCTTCAGGGACACATTGATAGTCACGTGTACCAACAGTGCCACAAGTATATTTGCAGGCTTTGTCATCTTCTCAGTTATTGGCTTCATGGCAAATGAGCTCAAAGTGAATATCGAAGCTGTGGCAGACCAAGGTAGGGTACGCTGCTGTTTCATTGCTTAGGCTCCTGGCGGCAGCTTCGGCTCTACTGTTAATGATGATGTTGACCTGGCAGACGTTGGAGATGGGAACAATGGCTGCAAACTGGAGTGGGTTAGTGAACCACTTGTAGGCATTTCTGTACGGGAGAAGGTACGCTGGGAAGTCTCCTTATCACTTGTCTGGTAAGAGAAAGAAGCAAGCTGAGACTCATGCCACATCGTTATGAGAATGACAGATGGGGGTTGAGGTGAGATGTCTCCTTGACATAGTCTAAGTGATCACTGGTCTTCTCATTGGTTTCTGCTGCCGCCTCGTCAGGTTTCTCCAAAGTAGAACTTATCCCCAATGGTGGGAATCTTGGATGAGAGGATGGTGGGCTTCGCCATGTGGGGGGTAAAATAAATATGGTGAGAGAGGAGTATTGAGCTTCTGAACTGTGGGAAGCGAGGAAGTTAAAAAATTCTGAAGAATGGGTTAGAAAATCTTGGTTAGTGAAGTGAGATGGTTAAAAATGGGGATTTGAAGGTCTTAATTGTTTGAACTGAATGTGAGTGAGAAGAGCGTGACTGACGCAAGAACTGCAGCTGCAGGTATGATTTGGTGTGAAGCAGCAGGAGATAGGAAGGGAGAAGCTTTTGGGCTAAGATTCAGAGAATTTTGAAGGGTTGTAGAAACCTTATGTGGTTATGGAAGGATTATAATTACCTTAGTCTAGTCCTACATTTCCTGGGCGATGTGCAGCACTTTGGCCCTAAGCCACCAAGATGATTTTGAACTGTGTTAAAAAGCCCAATTTGTAATAACTCATGTAGGCATTTCATGTAGGCAGATTCCCTCAGCTGTCTAGGGGAGCACACGAGGGGTTCGGTGTATTGCATTAGCTGTCGGTGCGGACTCGGTCCTTCCCAAGCACTGAAGGAAAGCGATTAACAGCTTCTCCCTGAGCCATGGGGATGGGTCGCAGTGTTGCTCCCCCCAGCCAAGATAGCACAGAGCAAGAGGAGGCTCTGAGCAGGAGAAGGGCAGAAGAGCTCAGAAAGGGAATGTTATACAACATTCTCTATGTGATGTGTCTTGTTGTCTGCACTCGTGTGGAGACACGAAACACTTTTCTGACAGGTTTGTTCTCTTGGATAAACTCAATGCACAAGGTGCTACATGTAGCTTAAGATACCTGACTGCGCAGAGTAGCAGTGAGTTGACAATAGGGCGTAGAAATCAAGACAACCTGCCGTAATTTCTGTACGGTAACATTCATAGGTCGTTCTGGATGAGTTGGGTATGGAGGTTAATCTGTGTTTAACAGTGTTGTGGGAGCTAAATGGACAACAGGCAATGTGAGCTGGGCACGTGGGAATACAGTAGTTGTAGGAACAAGAGGCGGGGAAGCACTCTTTATTTTTCCTTCAATACCTTTTCTTGAAAATCTAATGTTTTTAATGGTTTATTAGAAACCAGCTACTGCAGGTGAAAGGAGGGAGAGGAACAACAAGATCTTGCTGCTAGTTAAGAAACAGAAAAGGCTTTAGTTTCCTTTTGCTTATTCCTTCTCTGTGACCTGAAACATGGATAAACCCACAGATTTTGCAGGAATTCTAACCTCAGAGATGCAAATAAAGGTGCCTGGTCAGTTCAGTTCTGCAGCTCCTTGTGTTGGTACACAGCAGCCCAGCTGTTGCGGTGAGGGGACGCTCATGACATGCAGTTCAGTCACAGGGTGTTAGTGAGTCTGGGGCTTGCACCGGTTGACCTGTGGTGGGATGGGCTGTGGATTCAGCTGGAGGGTCTGAGAGGAGAATTTTGTAGGATGCTCACCATGCAAACTGTTTCCTGATGGCAAGCAGTAGGGGATGTTGCACTTGCAAACTAATCTATTGTCAATTCAGTCTTCTGTGCTTGGTCCCTTCTTTTTGGTCTGCCAGTCAGGTAAGTGGGAACAGAAAACTTTCATTCTCACCCCCATTTTCTGGCTGGATTACCCCATTGTGTTTGGAAAACTCCATGCAAGGCCAAGCATTTTAGGAGTTGCTGTTAATCTTTTTATTTTAGACTTTACCTTGGTCCTGAAACAACAAATCAAACCCCAAATCCAAACCACTCCACGGTCACCGAGATGATGTGTAAGGAGTCAAAGAAGCCATGCTCGAGTGAAGCTGCAGGGATAGCAAGATGTAGCTGGTAGGGATAGCGGAGGAAACGCTTGCTGCAGCTGGGTCAGCTCCCTGGAGATGACAATTTTCAGCGCAGGGGATCACAACCCACTTTCTGTCGAGTGTTTGTTGGTGGTCTTGGAGCCAGCGACTAGGCACAGGCTGGAGCAATCTGTTCCCAGCTGTTGCAGCAGCTGTTCCAGGGGATGTGAGAAAAGCTGCCAGGAGAAAAACTTACCGTAGGGCTCTTGGTGTGTTTGCAAGAGCCCACTTAAAAATATTTCATGAGAGTGAGGGTCCACTGCTCTCTGTGATAGGGGGAAACAGAATTTACCCCCTTCACAGAAGAGGACTCTACAGCAGCAAGAGGGGGAAGATCAGGGATCATTGCAGGCTGAGTTAGGGCACTGAATTATCAGAATTAAAAAGCAGACACAGCAAATGGGGAAAAGAACCAGTCCTGGTCCCTCCCTACCTTGTTTAATTCTAAAGTTGTATTTTTTTTATTTTGCAGTGAGGGAGAGAACAGCAAAAATGATGATGACCTTTCTTTAGGTTTTTAAAACTTGTTAAAACTGGTAATGGAAACTGGAAAGAATTTCCCCTGCCTCCCCCCTAAAATAGAAATTTGAAATTTTTTCATTTAGGATCTTCCTTTCAGGAAAAACTTATGGACCTGGTGAACAATAAAACACTTTTCACGGAGGGAAATATAGGGCAATCTGTTTTCTTTCTACTGTCTGAGTTTGATTAAGAACATACAGCTGAAAAATTTTAGCAATTTAAAATCGAAGTTCAAGGTCATTTGACTTTTTTTGTTTCTACACGTTTTTGGCATTTTCCTGATTTTAACAGCCCTTTAGAGAGTTCATATCCCCCTAAATCTCTGAAGATGGGGAGGATGGGAGCCAGCCCCCCTGTGACTGTTCACCGGGATGCTCCCTGGCACCTGGTATTTTGGAGAGTTACGAGGGGCCGAGATGGAGAACTGGGCAGTTCCATGGGCTATAATTAAACTGCCCCTAAAAGTGTGATTAATGGGACCTCATTATTCCGAGACATTTGAAAGGCAGCAGCACTTCTGAGTAAATAACGGTGTTATTTTTGTTACCATTAATTCTCCTTTTGTTCAGAAAGAACTCCAAACACTTCTCGAGTTGCCCGTGGAGGTTATTTTATTGCTCTTCCAGTGTGTGGGAAATCACTGGTGTTCTCTTGAGCAGAAACAGTCTGGGGAGCTTTAGGAAACGGGATGCACTAATCTGGATTAGAAATGGCAAGGACAGGGCTAGTTTGGTGCCTCGTCTGATTGCCTTGAGCCATGGAGTCAGCCCAATCTGGCTCTCATTTGTAACTCGCCTGGCAGAAAACATCCTTCAGAGTGTAGGAAGCGGCCCCTCATTTAGCTGGTATAGATAGAGGAGAAGTGCCATCTACTGTAACGCTGCCACCACATTCCTGCAGCCTTTTCTCCCAGGCAAATCTGAGCATGCTCGTAAAAACATTTTTTCTGTATGAAAATTATAGCCCAAGATACCAAACCAATGCAGAAAGGAGAATTCCTGGTTAAGGCTTTAAAAGGCTCATCTTATTCTTTCTGCTGAGCCTTATCTCAGAATTTCCTGTGGATTTTTTTAGATTGACGGTGGTTATTACCTCGTGTCTGGTACCAGCTCTGTGCTGCGTTATGTTCTCTCCTGCTCCTTTGCCTGGGTGTCGAGGAGTTAAAGGACAGTGTTTCCTTTTCTGTGCCTCCTTGTCGTGCTGAGGGCTGGATGATCGCTCTGTTGATCGGAGGGTGAGCTGCTGACGGGCAGGGACGGTGGCAGGAATTTGATCACCGAGCAGGAAAGAGGCATAGCTGTGGATTTTTGTTTGGCTTTCGTATCTGGACCAGCATGTATTTGTGTATTGGTTAACTATGGATTCCGCAGCTTGGCAAGCAGGAGCGTATTAGTGTTTTGAAGCTTGCAGCCAAAATAGAAATTAATCATTTGAGGCTGAATTCTGTAATGGTTAAATCTGTCTGTAAAGAGGAGAGAACGAATCGCATCTTTTTACCCTCATTAAGCTCGGTAATATTGTATTAGACTTTGAAACGTGGCTCTTCACATCTCCCTCTTTTCCGTTCAGTCACCGTTACTGTGATGTAAGATATCACAGCCTGTATTTTTCTCACTCCTAGGTCCCGGAATTGCTTTTGTGGTTTACCCAGAAGCCTTAACCAGGCTGCCCCTCTCTCCGTTCTGGGCTATAATATTTTTTTTGATGCTTCTGACACTGGGACTGGACACTATGGTAAATGGCTTTTGTTTCCCTTTCCTTTCCTGATTATTTGTTTGGAGGTTAGTTGCTATTTTCCGTGAGGTTAGTGAACCACTTTCTGAACAGAGGAATGAAGTAAAACTATTGATGCTGAAATTGTCAGGGTGGAGCTTTGGCATTAACATCTGAGCATTTAACACCCAGGATTCCAAATACTCCCTTGTATTCCATCCTGTCCAGTCGGACCACTGTGTGTGCACTGTGGGCACTGAAATGAAACCTTTTGTTTTGTCCCTCAGTTTGCCACCATCGAGACTATCGTGACCTCTGTTTCGGATGAGTTCCCCAAGTACTTGCGTACACACAAGGCCCTGTTCACTCTCGGGTGCTGCATCTCGTTTTTCATCATGGGCTTTCCTATGATCACTCAGGTAATAACAGCGGCCTTGAGCATCACGGGCTGTCCCCAGTCCCCCTCTGGTGGCCGTTCTCCTCCTGTGCAGGTCACAAACCATCCAGCTGAATTCTGCCACAGGTGCAGAGGCACGGGGTGAGGCTCAAAGCCTTTTGTGTTTTTGTGGATGCTCGGACTGAGACACACTTCAAAGACTTGACTGTAGAAATCGTTGAGAATCAGGCTTTTAAGACTTTCCCCAGCCAGCATCTCCAAAGCAGCAATGTAGGTTGGGTGTTCTTTTAAGAAAATAAAACTTGTATGTCAAATAACTATGCACACCAGCTTTGGGTGCTTTCCCTCCCGGATTAGCTATACGCTGATGGGCAAACTGTGGAGTTAATAATGAAATCCTCATCCACCGATGACAGTCTTCAGTGTCTTTTGCCCACTTGTACGCCACTGATTCCTCCAGCATTTTAAACTCAGCAATTCCAAGAGGAGGTGCACAAAATCTATTTTACTACTTTATTTATACTTCAACCCCCCACTTTTTTTCTTTCCCCTCACCTCATCACCCACCAGCCCAGCTTTGCTGTTCTAAAGCCTAGGATGGATTCAGTCCTTCCTTCAGCTGAATTACGCTGCTTTACCTCTGCCCTGAAGATGGGGCATTACATCCTTCCCGGAGAGATGAACTGGACTCAGTTTTGGCGTATTCCTGGTTTCGATGGTGATTTTGCTTTTGATGTAGTATTAAGCAGTTGGAGATGCTGCTGGTGGAAGTTCTGGTCACGGTTCGGTCCTTAATCCAAAAGGACCAAAACCACTTGTCTTCCCAAGCTGTGTAGTTACCAGACTCCGCTGTACCCTCTGCTATTTTCTTGTTGGATCTGATGTTTGTTCAGCCAGAAGGAATAAGCTCTAGTGCAGCACGACCCTGTGTCCAGTCGGTGTTGGGATGCTTAATGGGGTAGAGAGTCCTGGGTCCTGCTCCTGTCCCTTTTGCCTGCTTAGCACCAGCTGGAGCTGTGGCATGTATGAAGAGGGACACCAGCTATTTGCCACAGGTAATGGCTCTTTTATCCACTTTTTTTTTCTTTAGGGTGGGATGTATATGTTACAGCTCGTGGACACTTATGCAGCTTCTTACTCCCTTGTCATCATTGCCATCTTCGAGCTTGTTGGAGTTTCCTATATATATGGTAAGAAAAATTACTGTTACTGGCCATTCTTTACATTTAGCTGGTCTTCTCAAAGGACTGAGAGAGCTCCTGAACTGGAGAGATGGGGTTTGGGGATTGTTTATCAGAACTGCTGCCTTGAAAATCAATGCTGGCAAGTTCTGCCATTGCGCTGTGCTTCAGTTTCCACAAAGACGTGCAAGGCTTGCCCATTCCCTCCCCCAGTTACCACCAGGTTTAGCATTTACCTGTTCCTGTGGAAACACTTCTGGGTCTGTGTCAAATTCCCTCAGAGATGGGGAGTGGGAATGTTCAAGAAGACGAGATGGGCTTGGTGCTTTTTTTTTTTCCCCCTTCCTTCTCCTCTGTTTGTGGAGAGCACGCCTGAGCAGTGCTGTGCTGCAGCACTCGATGGTGTCACCCTTCCCGGCCAGCAGCACCTACAGCACCACTTGGTCTGTCCAAAAAGATTTCCCCCTTTAAAGCCATTGCCAGCAAGGTAAAAATTACTTGCCTAAAACATTAAAAAACCCCCCCAAAACCACTTAAATCTGTGGAATTTCTTTATTCTGTACGTTTCCAGCCAAGGGTGATAGTAAACAGGGAGCAGATACTGGCTCAGTTCCTCCTCTGAACACTGTGTGGCAGAAGCACCACAAACCCGCCCTTGTGGAACAACATTTTCTTAGGCTGGGAAGCAAAATTACTCTGGCCAGTGTCTGCTTTGCCCAACAGATTCAGTATCTCTTAAAATACTACCTTTATGAGAAATGTGAAATAATACAGAAATAGTTACAGCACTGCCAAGGAAGGGCTGGAACAGAGGGCAGCTTATTTTAGTCGCGTGCCACTTTGACGTAACCGGAGTGGGAGAAGATCTGCTGAATGCAAATGAATCTTCCTGTGCTTTCTGCACCAACTGATTTTGATCAACAGATGCTAGCAAAGCCTTTAATATAAACCATTTCAAAGATTATTCCTGGGAATTGACCTGCTAGTCTAGACTTCCAGTGGTTTAGATGAAGACTTGTGTGTAAACTTTTCGTGTAACGACTTTGCCGTCGTTATCTGCTCGGCTGAAGTATCATAGCTGCGTCTGCTGCACCAAAGCTACTTTTGTACGGGCTGTTCACAGCAAGGCAGCTCATGTATTTGTGATTTGCATGTTGTAAGTACAAGGGAAGCTCCTGCTCTTGTTATATTCCTTCAAGCGGTGCTTAAAATTGGCATAATATATTTTCAAGCTCTGACAATCGCTGTTTTATGCTCCACCGACGCCTTTCTCTGGATGCTTGTACTCTTCATAGCAAGCAGGTTGGCACAATAGTGGCAGGTGCTTTTATGATTAAATAAATCTGTCTTAGTCCTCGTTACATGTTCTGCTTTCTGAGCTGGTTGAGGTTTTTAAATTAAAAAGAGGCACACTTGATTATTTCCTTGCCATCACTTATTTTTCAGTAGAGTCAGGGCTAGAGAATCCAGCTGGTTTTTATTTCGCAGGCTGGTATAGATGTTTGTTCTCCAGTTGTGTGGATCAGGATGCATGACTGGTAACAAATAGCTTGGAGCCGCAGGTATTAATTCAATCATCAGCACAATTCCCACTGCTGCATTTTGTAACGTGAAGCTAAATACAAAGATCCTTGTGCTTGAGCAAAACATTGCCGGAAATGGGTCTTAGTGGTGTTCACGCTCCTTCTAGATCGGTTTTTTGACCGTCTGTGGTCAGGGAGGTTCAGAGTTAGTTACGTATTTGTAGAAAGCGTTCGTAATTCTGCACGCTTTACCTGTAGTGGACTATGGAAGTAGTTGTGTGTGGAGGTTTGCATTCTCCTTTTTAATGGATTTTATATCTGCAGCACTTGTGAATGCATCATCCTGCTTCAGAGAGTGGAAACTGAGATAGGGAATATCACGTATGGTTGATTTCCAAAGCTATTCAGCAGGCCTGACTGATCTGAGAGGGACACCAGCGACACCGAGATTTAATCGGTGGTCTGTTGCGTAGAGCCTCCTCTGCCTGTGTCTGTGGAACTTGACAAACCCATTTTCAGTGGTTTGCTGGGAAAGAGATGAGCACTGTGTAATCCCTGTATCTGATTACATCCTTTTGACTCCTAATGTTTAAAAGTACCTTAAACTGAGAGTACCCACTGATGATTCCAAGAAGGAACCTGGTTTTTGATCGGATTTTCCAACAAATCAGAGTTGCGTGAAGCTTGCATGAATTTTGGAGGCAGAAGCCACTGCTCACTCTCCAGTTGGGGATCGCTCCTTTGCAGCAGCAAGAAGGGCTGAACTAGAGACACTCGCATGAGCTTTAAACTCTGTGGAAAGACCCTTCAGCCCATACCTCGTGCTGCTGCAACTATTTTAAAGCTCATTTTGTTCCCACCACAGTGCGCTGTAGGGGTGCCCGCTGTCTGAGCAAATCCCACGCGGCTCGCTGCAGGTGGTGCTAAGAAGGTAAATAAAACTCAGGGGGGAAATCACTCAGTGGCAGCTAAGATTCCTTTTGGGTCCATAACTGGTGACCCTGGGGGTTATGGTCGGTCTGGGCTTACAAAGCTCTGCTACAAACCGGAGAAGCGCCGGGTGAGTCAGGTGGGTGCTGAAGCGCGATGATTCCAGGGGTGGTAAAGACGACGAGTGTTTTCCAGAGAAGAGGCTTTCTGAAGAAGGGTGTTTGCTGTAGTCCGTGGAAAAAAGAAAAAGAGGGAGGGAAATTACACTTACAGCAAAAAATGCGGCATCTGGGTCCTCTTGGGTTAGTTTTCTAAGCTTACGTCCACTGCAGGTTGTGCTTTTCTCCTCCCCTAAATTCAGTTCTTGCAATACCATCTTCTTGTTTCATTTCTGGCTCTTATTTCTTATCATAACCCAGTTTTTAAGTGTTTCTCTGACTTTTTGTGTGCCTGAACTGGCTTCCTCTGTGCTCGCTCTCTGAGCTGGGTCTTTAGGGCTGCCCTAGCACCATCTACTCCTGCTGCTTTCTTAGAGGTGTGCCAGAAGACGCTGAATATTGAGCCGTTGCTATTTTTTACCTTCTTAATTCTTGGAACAGTCAGGTGGATAGATTTATTTCTCCTTGATATCAAGAGAAAGGCTTCAAAATGAGGTGGTTCAAGCCTGGGGATTATCCCTTCTTATATTCAGCAGCTGCTGTGGCTGGCTGTGAGGGCAGGGAGAACACAAAGCAGTTTATCACTTTTGTTCCAAGTGTTTCCTCTCTTACTCCATGACTTGTCTCCAATCTTTAAGCTCCATCCCAGTCCCCACATAAAAGTTAGAATAAATGCTGTGGAATAATGCTTTGTGAAATCCGAATGACCGAGACAATCACCTGCTCTGTGAGATAAAGTCGACCGAAACTAGAAATGTTTGCGTGATGGGTGAGCTCAGCCTCGGACCCCAGCCCTCCCTCTTATCGCCATTAGAAAAGCTGGAGCAAATTTCAGTTTTGTTCTTAATGTTTTTGGATAAATTACTGGTAGAGTGGGAACTGTCCACTGAAACAGCTCTGCAGAGTAGGCTGAGGAGCAGGCTGGCTTTTATGAGCTGGGCAAGAGCAGCCGCTGGGCCAGCATGCCTTCTCCGGGCACGTGGCGCGGCCAGCGAGCCGGCTGAGATACCATTTTCCACCCTGGTGTGTTTTATTAACTCCAGTAACTTCACGGACGCAATCAGTGCAGTCATCCGGAGATTTCAACGCGTCAGTCCATCCGTTTGTTCAAGCAACATCGGATACAATTGAGATTATTTACAGGTGCTCTCTGATAATTCTGAGAACTGCTTGCAGAGCAAATGAAAAAGAGCAGGGTGTTCCTGGTTTTGATGGTAAGGGAGGTGGTTGTACTCCAGTCACGTAGCAGGTACGGAGAAGCTCAGCTAATGCCTGCGCTGAAACAGCTCGACGGCCATTAATAGGGCTCACCTCCACAGTGGAACATAACGAGCCTAATTGCAGCTAACCCGTACGCACCAGTAATGCTGTAACCCAGAACATACCTAACACTTAATCTCTGCGTAAAAGCTCAGTTTTGCTTTGATCCTGAGGAAGTAAATATTTCAGTAGACTGGTTCCCACTGTAACAGTCTCATTTTTTCCAGTGTGCTTAGATCCTCCATTGAAGTCTTCAACCAGCAAGTCAGGGTTTGTTTTTGTAATTAGACACAGGGGAGACCTCAAGAGCTTTGTTTCAAATTGCAGCTGGTTTCTCTCACACCTAACTGCGTTTACACGTGCTGTTTACAGGGTTGCAGAGATTTTGTGAAGATATAGAGATGATGATTGGATTCCAGCCAAGTAAATTCTGGAGAGTCTGTTGGGCATTTGTGACCCCAACTATTTTAACAGTAAGTAACAATAATTTAATGTCTTCTCCGAGGAGTTTTGTTGTTGTTTCTTCATCAGTCATGATGTTTCTGAATGGTAGTGATTAGATCTTGGATGCAGGTACCTAGACACACGTGTGTGCACATGTGTTCTTGCGTGTGGGTCTGTGGTAGAGGAAATAGAGCACAAGTTAAGGGTGGTTTGGGCAGAAGGGTGGTGAATCTCTGTGTGCTGCTGTGGCAGCCTTTTGTGGTGTGGCTAACCAGAGCATAGCAACGGGTTTGGTTATTGTATGTGTGTGTATGTAATATATATGTACGTGTATATATATACCCAGCAAGAGGGAGAGGAAATGACACGATCCTCCTTCCTGTTCTTCTTGAGCCCCATTTTAGTGAGTCATAAACTCAATCTGTATTTCAAAACTCAAGCTGAGGCTCCAAATCGGAGACACAGGCTCTGGAAAGGCTCACTTGGAAATCTGAGTGACAAAGATTGAGCTGCAAAGAAGGAGATATTTTTGGAAAAGTCGACTATGTTCTCAGTAACAAACATAAATCCCTTCAGTTTCTCTGTGTGCGTCTGTGGCAGCCTTTTGTGGTGTGGCTAACCAGAGCATAGCAACGGGTTTGGTTATTGTATGTGTGTGTATGTAATATATATGTACGTGTATATATATACCCAGCAAGAGGGAGAGGAAATGACACGATCCTCCTTCCTGTTCTTCTTGAGCCCCATTTTAGTGAGTCATAAACTCAATCTGTATTTCAAAACTCAAGCTG
This sequence comes from Buceros rhinoceros silvestris, assembly GCF_000710305.1. NCBI lineage: Eukaryota > Metazoa > Chordata > Aves > Bucerotiformes > Bucerotidae > Buceros > Buceros rhinoceros. Next base: position 12,759 of record NW_010424597.1, read on the forward strand.
AGGCTCCAAATCGGAGACACAGGCTCTGGAAAGGCTCACTTGGAAATCTGAGTGACAAAGATTGAGCTGCAAAGAAGGAGATATTTTTGGAAAAGTCGACTATGTTCTCAGTAACAAACATAAATCCCTTCAGTTTCTCTTTTAAAAAGAAAGAAAAAGAAAAAAGAGAACAGGAGCTTCAGTTCCCGAGCTCTGCAGGCGCTGAGGCGGTGGGTGGGTGCTCGTCGCTCCGCCCAGCC
>NW_010424598.1:0-14907 GCF_000710305.1 Buceros rhinoceros silvestris
CGGCGCCGTGTGCCGGGCGCTCTCCGGAGCCGCCTGATGGCCCCACGCAGCCCCCACCTGCCGAGCCCGAAAGGCGTCTCGCAGGGAAGATCTATTCCCCGTGAAAGTCGGTCCTTTGGACGCCCTTGCAGCAGCGCGGGGTCATGAGCGGTGCAGTTCCACGTGCTTCACCAAAGACACTTGTTAAAGCGTTCCCGTTTCACCCGTGGAAAAGCTAATGCGAGTTCGGATGCTTGTTTTGCCCAAGACCATCGTGCAGCAGCAATAGCTCTGAGAATCCGAGTCTCATCCTGCTGGTCTGCTTGATGTCCTTCTCGGGCAGTTCAGACAGCCTTGTTGAGCGCACGGCGGAGTTGAGGGTGACTCTGTAAGCTGCAGGCAGCAGCTGGGGCTGTAGTGCAGCAAGATGAAATCAGTTTCTCTGAACAGTGGAAACTGGTTTAGCAGTGACTGTAGCAGAGAAAAAATGTTCGTTCTGTTTGTTGACAGTGTTTGAGGAAATAGTGCAATTTCTGAACTCTATAAAACTCTCCTGCAAGTTTGGCTCAGGAAGATGACAGCAGGGCACCCCTTACACCCATCACGCCATCAGAAGGCTGGAGAGTAAATGGCTTGGACGAGTTCTGAGCCCGTCAAGTTAAGGACTGAGGGTACAGCAGACTCAGAACGCCAGGAGAGCTCAAACACGTACGGCCTGGCAAGAGCCGGTGATGAAATCGCTGGCAGCAGCTGCCTGGAGGGAGCAGAAGGGGCGTAAGGGACTGTCAGACGCCTCTCTGCTGCTGTGGTGGGTCAGTGCCCCTGAACACCCCGGGGCGTCCGTAGGACTCACTGCCACGGCTTCACTCAGAGGTCCGAGTCCCGACCGCCTGTTGTCCATGAGTGCAGCAGGCAGCGGCACAGCTTCAGCTGGAGGAGCAGAGCGCCGCAGCTCACCCTCCCGCGGGGGAGAACAGGCTGCTGCACTTGGTGGCGTTCGCCTCACTTTGTGGCAAGGTCAGGATGTGCCAGAAATGGAGAGCTGGGTGGGAATTCGGGTCAGAATGGCATGGCAGAGAGGGGACGTGACTGACACGCTGCCCCTGTAAATACCGTCTCTCTTCTGCTAGATAAGGTGGATAGTGACGTGTGGGGTCTCGGCACAGCGCGGTCCCGTGTCAGCAGTGCAGGCGGTTCTTCCCTCCAGCGAGCCAGCCTGCCCTGGGGGTTCAGCACCCCGCTGAGCAGTCGGGGTCACTGCCACACCGCCAGAAGGTGTCTCTGCCTGGGTACCAATGGAGGGTGTCTCCTGGATTTCACTGGCACCTTGTTCTGCCTGCTGACAGACTCAGTTGTTATAGGAAGGAATTGGTGCTTGAGACAAGGAGAAAACACTCGTGTTTTGCTGAATTATATGAATCACGTTACGCACTTGGGTCACTGAATCTCACAAACAGCAAGGGGTGAACGGGGTGACTGTTACCCAGACAAGCCAAGGTGACCCCAGCAACTGCACTGGTGATTTTGAAAGCAAAGGAATTGGTCAGTTCCAGCAGCAAAGTCACCTTTCGTTTCCTAATTGTCCTGTTGTGTCTCTGTTGCAGTCCCTGTACGGCCTCCCCCAGGAAACACGGACTATGCGTTTGAGGTAGGTTTAATAGTACAATCCGTGTAAAGGCGGTATTTCATATACTTCCCAATTTAACAGATCTTTACACTAGTAAGTATTTCTCTTTGGCTGTGCCCGGGTCTCGATGCCTGTCCCCCTCTCCCCAAAGCGATCTGTTTGTTTCATAGATGGCCATCTCCAACATCCGCTATGGAGAAGGCGTCACTGCAGAGCTTGGCAGGGTAAGCTCCCGGCGCCCCGCTGCTGACACGGTACCTGCGACGGGGCTGCTGGCGCTACCAGTCCCTTTCTCAAGGGAACGCTTAGATGTGGTGTGTCCGAGTGTCCCCTGCTCTGTGATGAGCCCAGTCGTACCCACCAGAGTGCGAAGGTCGGAGCGAGCAGAAGCAGGTTCCCTCAGCGCTGCTGCGGCGGGAGCGAGGACAGGAGCTGTAGCGTGGTGGATGATAAGATCGCTGGTGGTTTGCCAGCATGATGCAACAGTATTTTTCTCTGACAGGGGATTTAATTCAGAAGGTTTTGAACCCTGGTGACGCACCAGGGTTTTCTCCAGGTCATTTTCTGGTGCTCCTGAAAATGAATCAGAGATTTTTCCGTTAGATTTGGTGGATGTTCGTTCAGCTCTGATTTCAGCTGTGAAAGTGCAGAACGTTTGTCTCAGCGTTAGGAGGTGACCCACCGCAGTATGTTGTTCCCACGTCACTGGGTCCTTTCATTTGCCTTTTTGTCCTCTCTTGTGGCATTTATGGCATTAACATCTCTTTGTTTGTCAAGTAAACCAATAGGCAGGAGATGAGGCTGGACCTTCTGTCTCTGAACAGCGCTGGCATTGTTTGGAATGGCACGTGTCACACAGCTACTGTGACAATCCGTTTAGAAAGGGAAGGATGTAGGAGTATTTTTCTACTTCTTGCCACCTTACTTTGGTTTTTCATCAATAAATTAAAGTTCGGTTTTATATTTTCAAGATGTTAATACTGTGCTTTGGTAGACAGGCCGGGGAGACCTAACAGGTGGAAAAGCCTTTTAATGCCAGAGGCGTTGCGTAGGAAAAAAATATTTCAAAATAATATTTTACATCTTACTGTAGTGTGAAGTGGCTCCACCTGGATTTCACTCGTTCAGCACCTTTATCGTTAGTTTTCTGCTGTCATAACGCTCCAGCTAGGTCAGTTTGGCAGCAGAACACGCCGTGCTGTGTTCTACATCCCGTATGTACGTGGTCAATCCTCATCTTGGATGCTGCTCCAGAAAGTTAGCAGTGACCAGCTATTTTTGGGTTGGGTTCGTATTATCGTTAAATGGTTCAGTGGATGTGTAGCAGTGCTTAAATAGCTCGGTGCATGATTTTGTGCCAGAGGTTTGCTTTTTCAATTTCGTTGTTGTTATAGGACCTGCAGAATCTTGGTGCTCGAAGGGTTTGTCTGATGACAGATAAAAACCTCTCCCAGCTCCCTCCTGTGACCGCGGTGTTGAATTCCTTGGCGAAATATGGTGTGAACTTCCAGATGTACGATGATGTCCGGGTGGAACCAACGGACCAAAGGTACCGCTGCTGACAGCGCGCTGTTCCCCGTACTGCCCCGCCTCTCCCAGCACCTCCAGACCCTCCTCGGACCCGCACCCTGGTCTTAGCTGGTTTCCTATGTGCCAGTTTCCTCCTGACTAACTGGAAAGTTTCTCTTGTGTCCCAAGTTTCCTGGATGCCATTAAATTTGCCAAAAAGGGGGCGTTCGATGCCTACGTGGCTGTTGGAGGTGGCTCTGTCATAGACACCTGCAAAGCTGCCAACCTGTACGCGTCCAGCCCCAGCGCAGACTTCCTGGACTACGTCAACGCTCCTATCGGGAAGGGGAAGCCTGTCACCGTGCCCCTCAAGCCCCTTATTGCAGGTGAAGCAGAGGGGGTGCGGGGAGAGTGGGGGCTGCCAGAAGCTCTGTATGATTTTTCTGCTGCAGTCCCATTACGGTGTCTGTTTTACCGTTTCACTCGCTGCTTTACTTCAGTGGAAGTAAACCCGCCGTTTTTGTCGTTAGTTGGTATTGTTTAGCGGCGTTTGTCTCCTTTTACGGACAAAGGAGATCAAAGCAGCGGTTTCTCTTTGCCCTCCCAGTCAGGGATGCCAGGGAGCTTTCCTGGATCCTGCGTTTCCGGGGCTCTCGTTTGTTTATTTTGCAGTATTATGTATGACTTATTATTTGTTGTTATTCCCGTTCTTTCTTTTAAGTTCCTACCACAGCTGGAACTGGAAGTGAAACCACTGGCGTTGCCATTTTTGACTTCAAAGAACTCAAAGTAAAAACCGGTGAGATTTTCTTTTTTTTTTTTTTTTTTTTGTTTCTGCTATTCCAGACAATTGCTTTTCTGATGTTCCGTTACTTCCCTCCGTGAAAGCAGGGGATACCGCGTGTCGTTTCAGGTGTCATTTTGTCTGATTAACTGCTGCAGGCAAATTTGAAGAGCTTAAAGGTTTCCTCCTGTAATTAAATTTAGAGCGCATTAGCATAATGAAATACCTGTGTAATACAGTGGATTACAGTTTGGAGGCAAAACAGGAAACGAGAATCTTTCAAGTTCTTAAATGGCAGAAAATGTTAATTGCAAAGGAAATTTCTACTTACATGCGGGGTCAACCAACTGTTCCTTATTTCCTCTGTATTTTGCTTTCTGCTTTTAAGACTCTCTGCCTTTGTTGTGTAATTGCAACCAAATGCTCCTTTTCCTGACTTTTGAAACCCCAGGCCAGAGACGGGGAGGGGTGGTGGGGAGGGAGCAGGCGGCACTGTCTTCCTTCGGCCTTTTCATCCCTGGCAAATAAAGATTAGGGCTGAAATGTCATCTTAAGCTTCACGGCTGATTTGAGGGTTTAATCCTGTATCCTGCTCGGGTCCTTCTTACTGTCCCCTCTCTCTCTTTGCTGTTGCCTTAATAGTTTCAAGTCAGTGTTGTTGTGTTTTGAACCTTGGGCTTGTTTTGTCCTCTTCTGTGCCGAACATCTCGGAGCTGTTTCCCGCTTGCCTGCTGCAGGTATTGCCTCCAGGGCCATTAAGCCAACACTGGGGCTCGTGGATCCTCTGCACACGCTGTCCATGCCCGAGCGAATAGTGGCCAACAGCGGCTTTGATGTGCTCTGGTGAGTTTTGGGTGTAGGCTGCCACTTGGTTTGATGACAGTTTTGTGTTTTTGCTGTGATGGTTGTAGGAAAAAAAATGTATTTTAGGAGCAGGACAAGATGATCTTTTTTCTCCCTTTCCTGTTCTTGTTAGGTTGGTCTCCATTACGCTTTCCTCTTGCTTTATTTTACCACCTCCCTCAGAATGTGTGGAAACAAATGACCCTCTTGCAGAAATGTTAATGCTTTTGCAGTGCGCTGGAGAGACCCTTTGCCTCCAGGATGCTGCTGTTTAAGAGGTTGAGTAGAGTTTAATCACAGTGGTGACAGCGTTTAGCACATCTCACAGACACGGCAGGGAACAGAGAGCAAGGATTCTCGAGTAAAAACCACCCAGTGTCGACAGAGACTGGTGAAGGCTTGTGGGATGCTGGCAGGCGCTCTTCGGTGGGAAGCGTTCCACCCCGAGGGGCGTTCCTCCAGCCAAACCCGAGCACGGTGTGAGCTCATAGACCGTGTCTGTGTTTGGATCATCTTCTGCGAGTCTGGGGCAGCGAAGTGTGCTGCAGGCACCCACCAGCATTCTCCCAGTTGTCTATGAGTGCGTTCCTGGTTAAACACCAGGAGTAAAGAAGAGCCTGCGTTCAGAGGGCAGCGGGGCAGTGAAATGGAGCTCTCCCACTTCAATCATTCGATTTTCAACCTTTCTTTTAGCCATGCGCTGGAATCGTACACCGCCCTCCCTTACAACATGCGCAGTCCCCGCCCTTCAAATCCCATCAGCCGACCCGCTTACCAAGGCAGCAACCCCATCAGCGACGTCTGGGCGCTTCACGCTCTGCGCATTGTGGCCAGATATTTGAAAAGGTAACGCTTCGGACAGGCACTCCTTGGCAGCGCGGTCGCTCTGCAGGGCCCACAGCGGGGTGCTTAGGAGAGTTAGCATCCAGCAAGGCAAACCTTCATTTTCTACCCTGGATTTCTCTTAAATAAAGCAAAAAAAAAGGTTTTCAAATAAGATTGTAAGTAAAATCAGGTTGTCTTGGGGACACAGCTTTTTAATGCCTGAGAGGATCTGTTTTGTAAGAACTCACTTAAAGGTATTTCGAGCCGCTGAGTTAACATGGCAGCAGCACTCGTGTGCTTTTCCCAAGAATCCTCTTTGTGTGGCAGTGTACGTGATGAACTGCAGGAAATGCTGCTGGCACCGTTTCCGTGACCTCCAGTGTCAGGGAAGATACTGAGGTGTCCATTAAGGTGGCAGGCACACGCCCTTACGAACGTGCAGAGTTGTGCGTCTACCGAAAACTAGTTCGTCCTTGGAATTTACAGACTTCAGTTTACACGAAGTTCTGTTTTAGCCAGGAGTTACACGAGGTCTCCACAACGCCTCAGTAGAACTGGTTAAAGCACCGCTGAGGTGAACGGGACTAAGTTTGCTCTAGCTACTCATTTTTTGGAAAAGGGAAAGGAAACTTCTCCTTCGCTGAAGCAGTTTGTCCTCCTTACGATCCGGAGGCAGGATTGCTCTCTGCTTGAAGCATGACTTGAGCCTATTTGCAGCGCTTTTATCTCAGCTTACTGTAGAGGGTTGGGTGTATCTGCCGGTGAAGGAGCCCTCTCTCCCTTCTCCCTGCCGAGTTACCGGTCGCTTTGTGAGCTCACTGGTGCCGTTGTCTCCGTTCTGTGCAGAGCCATCAGAGACCCTGAGGACCGCGAAGCCAGAGCCAACATGCACCTAGCGAGTGCTTTTGCTGGCATCGGCTTTGGCAATGCTGGTGTTCATCTCTGGTGAGTACGGGAAAGTATGGACCCACCCGAGACTGGCTTCAAGCTCGTCTTTGCTGTGGATTGTCAAAGATACCGCTGCCTTGTTGCTGAACATGTAGTGAGGTGTTGTGAGAAATTGATGGGCTCTTGGCGTTTGTGTATGAGGGTTGTGTGTTCTGGCTTGTGGTACTCAAATCCAGTGGTGTGAAAGGTACAAAACACAGCCTTTACCTGCCCTGAGAGTAAAAACCATAGTTAAGGAAAAAAATCAGTGACACGTAAAAGGTTGGATTTCATGCCCGCTGTTCTGCAGCGAGGCAGCAGTGACGTAATCCTGAGTCACTCCTGCACTGGTGCAGTAGTCCCTGAGTTTGTCTCGGGGGGGAGGCGATCAGCAGGCTGAAATGCGCTGTAACTCACACTGCAAGGCAGCGTCGCTTTAGGTGGGCGAAAGCCTCGGAGGAGCAAAGCCGAAGCCTGAGATGCCCAGAGAAGTTATTAGCAGCCGTTCTCCTCCGGGCCCTGCCTTTCTTCCCTGTTGTCTGAGCCGGTCCTCTCCCCAGTTAGGCTGTCAGGTTTTGTTCTGGGGCAGTGTGCTCAGGTGGGCTGCGGCTTGGGCTGCCTTTGGCGGATCTGCATCCCCTTGGTGACTGAGCCCTCCCAGCCCGGTCTGTGGAGCGATACGACTTCAGCCCCGCCAGGCCAGGAGGTGCTGTTCGTCACCGCTGGGTCCCGGAGGTGTGGGGGCTGAGGGTTGTCCGTACCTAACATCCCCGCCATCCCTGTGCCTGAACACCATCTCAGTACCTGTGGCTAGGGGACTGGCACACGCAGCACTGACCGCACAAGGGGCGGAGCACAGAGTTCCACATCCCCGCAGAGCTGAGCTGCCCTAACCGCTTCCTCTCTGCTCTCGGTTCCAGCCACGGAATGTCTTACCCTATTTCTGGTTTGGTGAAAACTTACAGACCGAAGGATTATAACGTGGATCACTCTTTAGTGGTAAAACTTGCTTTATCTCTGTTTTCGTATCATACGTTTCTCTGGTATCTCACGTTAATGAGCGTTAAACCACATGGAATTGAAGTTGAAAGTAGGTGTGCTGTCGACGTGGTTTTATTCCTTTTTCCCCCTTTTTTTTTCCCCAGCCACATGGCCTTTCTGTGGTGCTGACATCCCCAGCAGTGTTCGCCTTCACGGCACAGATACGTCCTGAGCGGCACTTGGAAGCTGCAGAGATACTAGGTATGGGTCTCTGTGGCTACAGCTTACTCATACAAAGGGGATTCTTTCCAAAGTGTCTTCTGGGGAGGAGAGAAACGCGGGAGCAAGCAGTTGTTGCAGGGGGTTTATATAGTCAGTGACAATATCACAGTATTTAAAGAGGGTGTAAAGCAACACAGTCAGAAAAGGACATCGGGGGGGAATCCTGTTTGCGTTATAAACGTTGGCTGCCAGCTCCGAAGCTGCAGTCCTGCCTGTGGTCCAAACCAGAACGCAAACCTGCATGGAGCCACACACTCAGCCACAGAATGCCTGTGTTCCTACAGCAGTGACACCAACTCCAAGTAGACTAAGAAGGTGTTTGTGGAGAGCTGGCCAGCCCAGCGTGTCAGAGAACTTGAACTCTGTCTCCTTGATTTTACAATAACCGGTTGGAAAGCAGTTCCGTTAGGTTTTGTGGTGTGAGCTGCTGCCGTAAATTCTGTCTCCGAAAGCTCTGTTCATTTTCTCAGAAGAAATTTAAACTACATTATTGTCTGCCTTGCTGTAAAGGGGCTCTGCTGAAAACGCGTCACGTGGAATTGGGTTTAATTCCCACCTGGGGTGTTCACTTCTGGTCTAGTCCAGAGTCCAGCCTCAGTAGCTGATCTGAATCTGTCACGTTGCCAAGTGCAATGACTAAGAGGTATTTTCTGACACGAAGCAGATCACCAAATAGTTGTGTGGTGTGGGTGTACAGCCCGAGAAAGCTGAATACCTCCCTGGGTGGGTTCTGAACGGCTGAGATAGGTGTGCACGGGGCCAGAGTCTAAGGGCAGTCGAAGGCTGATGTAGACTTCAGGCAGAGCAAAAAGAAACTCTGAGAACTACAGCAACATTTTAAAACTGCCCTCGACATTTGCTGTCCTTTTTTCCCCTCCTCCCTTTTCCTTTTACTGTCTGAAGATGCTGGATTTGTGTCCCACTAACTCCTCTGCACCAAAACTGAGGACAAACTCAGCCTGCATGGCATAAGCCCGATAGCATGAGACTTGTGCACGTGTCTGTCACGCCTTATTTACCAGTTTCTCCCAGACATTCTCTGCTAGCACTGCCAGTCTGCCAGTCCGTGAATCTGAGCCCCTCAGACGTGCTCGCTGGTCTCCTGCTCACTTAACCCCCCTCTGAACGTTACCCTGAGCTGCATGAGGAACACAGGAAATATTTTCCCCGTAGCTACGTGGTGCTGTGAGTCATCTCTGTGTGGCACTGGTGTAACACTAGCATAGTTCTGGCGTAACATCATTGGGGTTACACAGAGAACAGATTTAGCTCCGCTGGCTTTGAGAAGAAATCACGAGGAGCAACCTGTGTCTTCTCTCTGGACATGTTTTTGTCGTTACGTTTAAGTAAGTCCTGACCGTTCACTGAAGAAGGAGAAGCAAGTTATTCTGTAAGAATACTGGTAATCTTCCTTTTTGGTTTGATGCTTTCATTGCTGTTCAGTAGCTGTTTCAAGGGAGCCGGTTCCTCCTCTTCAGTCTGCGTTTTCCAGAAGCATTCGAATAGCACTCAGTTTAGGATTGACTTAACCCCTCCAACACTGCCCTGCCGCCTCCTGCTTTTCTCTGGAGCCCTCCTTTCTCCTAGACCTCTCTTGGAACGGGTAGCTGAAGAGGTCAGCAGTTTCCACCTCCTCTAGATGTCAGCAGACTCAAGGCCTTGGCTGAAGCAGGCTTTGGCACGCTGTCCATAAAAACCCACGCTCTGCCCTGCCGGCAGTCAGCGGGGCTGAGGAGCGCTTCTCCCTGTGAGCGCGGAGGGAGAGCAGGTTACCCTCCCCTCCTGTGGCAGTGAGTCTTCCTGGCAGCAGTTACCTGCTTCTCCTCCTGTTGTGTTCTTTCACCTTGCCCAAACTGCTCCAGCAGTAACGCGAGGACTGACCCCCCCTCTTCACTCCGTGTTGCTTCTAGGGCAGTGGCTGTTACACGTGGGTACGTATTCCGCTGATGCTGTGATTAAATTAAGCCCAGAACAGGCTTCCTCCACTCTCTCCACCCTACAGTCAAGGCATTATGTCTTATTTTAGGAGCTGACATCCGCACTGCCAGAATCAAAGACGCGGGGTTTATTTTGGCAGACACGCTCCGGAAATTCCTATTTGATCTGAATGTTGATGATGGCTTAGCTGCGATCGGCTACTCCAGAGCAGACATCCCTGCCTTGGTCAAAGGCACGCTGCCTCAGGTAAGACAGAAGAGCAAAGCAGTTCTTCTCGTCAAATAAACCAGAACAGACGGTGGAAACACAGAAGTGTTTCTTCTCAAGCAAATGTTATTTCTAGCCCAACGTGAAAACAATTAGAACGGAGAAAACCGTGGCTAGGCAACTGTGTTTTGTTTCCCTGCACGGCTCGGGATTTTCTTCTCAGTGAGGCGCAGTGTGTGCTGCGGTCGGGTTCGGAGGAGTGGGGAGCTGTTTGGGGTTTTTCGCACAGCGCCTTGTTTAAAAGGAGTGTTTTTTCGTAGACCTCCAATCTGCGTAGAAGATGCTGCTTTTCCCCAACTGTCTGTGCTAACTGTGTGTGCGGGACGGGTCATCGGTAAAACCTCGGTGCCAAGTGCTCTCTGGTGAAAATACAAACCTTTCCCATATTGAGAAGTTGCACTTTTCTTCCCAGATGGCTTTTTTGTTCTGTTGGCCCCCATCAGAATTTGAAATAAGGTCCCCTGGGATGATACAAATTACACTTGTAATGCCCTTTATTGTTTCCCTGCTCCCAAAGACTCTGCAAAAAGCAACACACCACTCCAGAGGCAAAATCCAGTGTCTTCCCTGCGAAAAGGCAGTTGGATCGACACGCTGTGGACTGCTCTCTCTACTCAGGATTTATTCCCAGCGGGCAGCAAGGGAAATATGTCCTGTGGAGACAGTGAATGCTTTGCAGGCTGCGAGGTTATTCGCTTTTTACAGCAGTACCTCCTACCACGTCTGGTTCTCATTCGTGTATCCCAGAGCAGCTTATAACAGGAGGTGACGTTTAATATTCCTGTTTTACACCTGAGGAGATGACACAAGGGTGCAGCGGTGTAGGATCACACACAACAGTGTGCGAGCGGTGGCAAAGCCAGGAAGAAAACTAAGCTCTGAGCACCCGTCGAGTAGGTTATGGGTGTAAATTGTTACGGGGTGTTGTGGAGGTTTGTTTTGGTAAATATGTTCCTTTAAAACACTTGGGTTTGGGACATCACAAGCACAACAGCTCACTGACGGCATGTTTTGCTTAGCTGTGGAGGGGAAGGTTCTTCTCCATGTTGGAGGTTCTTTTTGTTTGTTTGTTAGCTCAGATCGACTTTGAATTCGCTCACTGTCGTCTCACAGGGACTTGTGGCGGGAACTCTGTTGAGACAAACATTTATGCTTGAAGCTGAAACAGAATTGTATTTCCCTTTCTAAGTGAGTCTGTTGAAATTGATCCTATTTACAGACAGCAGCGAGTCGAGCAGAGAAGATGCTGTCCCGAGGTCCGAGGTGGCCAGTCCTGGGGTGGTGTCTGAGGGGAGATGGGGAGGGCTGGAAACGAGAGGTGGTGGAAGGGCAGTTCTCCAGCGCCCACCCCTGCAGACATCCCGGAGGCAGCTGCAGTGGGGCTGAGCCGCTGGAGAGCCCAGGGCTGCTCCGTCCTGGCTCCAGCCCAGTGCCCTGAGTCAGACGAGCGAGCTGGGGCCTTGCTGTCTGGGCACCAGCAAATACCAGCAGGATTATGCAGAGGGAGTGCTGGTGCCTCTGTGTCGAGGCGTGCGGGAGGAGCATCCGTTTGCATCCTCTTCCAAGGAGCTGGGAAATGCTGCGGTCTGTCAGGGTGACTGTCTGCTGTCGCCCCGTGTCGCTTTACAGATGGCTGTCCGTCTCGGTGCTCAGGGCTGCAAAACTGTGATTTGGCCCGGGGTGTCCTACTGTAACGAATTTACCGAGCACTTGAGCACCGAGATGTTATGTTTTGCATATTGCAAGTCTGAAAAAAACAACGTGCTTTTGCCCTAGTGCTGTTTGAATTTTCCATGTGGTTTCAAAACTGTGTAGAAGAATCTCAGCCTTTTCCTCGACCGGGTCTGTGTGCGTGGCAGCGCTGGCCGGGGATGGGGAAAGAGGGGTCGTTTGACTGCTGCCGCTGCACCAGCAGAGCGTCTGGCGTAGGAGAAGCTGTGCAGACAAAGCTGCACTTTGCAGCTCCTGCAAGCCTTGCTGCCCGTGCTGATCATAGCGGTGAGCTGTGAACCCCCGCAGGCTGCCTCTCCGCACTAGAGCACAGCTGGGCTGTGTTCTGCTGCCGGGCACCAGGCCGTTCAAGCAGCTTCACTACTGTCCCCTGTCCTGGGCTTTGAGAGATGATGTATTTCGAAAATCTTGGTCCCTAAAAATGGAACTCCTAGTTCCAGTGCTGGCAAATGGAATTTAAAATGTTTTCCCAGGATAACATCCTGCTGTGTACTGACATCTGTGACTGACGAGACCCGTGTTTGAAGTGCTCAGCTCTGCGGCTGAACTGCATTCCCACCTCCCTTCTGCCTATTTTACTATCGGCAATCTTGTCTGATATATTCTTGAAAGTACAGTTGATGATGCTTCAGCCTTAATTAGTTGATTACTTATTTGCAAAACCTTGTTCTTCTCCGTGAAGGACGTTATTCAAAGGCACATAGTTCACCTGCTGTTCGGGTAGTTTTGCTGGCATCCTCTGGTAACCCAGTTTTCCCTTAATCTTGCAGGAGAGAGTGACGAAACTATCACCACGTCCCCAGACAGAAGAAGACTTAGCTGCCCTTTTCGAGGCTTCCATGAAGCTCTATTAGCTTAAACAGTTTGCTCTGAGAAGTGTGCTCTGTTCTAACACAAAGGTAATTTCTTATAGATATGGGGCCGAATTTGTTTAGAGAGCGGAAGAACCTGGGTGCCTTTGACTCCTGTTCCGTTGTACGCTGCGTAAAGGTCAAGTGATTCGTCTCTGACTAAAGAGTGCTTTGAAGTGAAGCCTTGACTCTGGTTTGTTCTTTTTTTCCTGCTCAGTTGTCAGTGGTTTAACTTGCATCAGAGCTGGAGCAGATTTCTTGCTTTACTGAAGGCTTTCTTGTGCTTTAGAAGTGCTAAAGGTGGAAGAATGTTTTAAAGGATGTTCCAAACCATTTTGCAAATTATGGTTTTTATTTAAATTTTCCGTGATTTTAGAAGAAGGAATATTTGAGATGTTATTTAATTAAGGAGGGAGGGTTGCCCTGCAGAAGACATCACCTCACTGTATTCTGTTTGACTTTGCCATCTTTTTACCACCTGGCTTTGCTAGGAAGGCTGTTGAACTGGGGTGCTTCTTCTGTTGCTTGGTTAGGAAAAAACCTACACACTTCATACGTGTTTGGAAAAGGCTTCCTGAAAGTTTGGGTTAAAACTCTGACATGTATGGTCAGATATTTATCTTTGCTTTCATGACCTATATGAAGAATTTATAGGAGGAGCAAAACCAGAGTAAAGCGCGGTCACACGCTCAACGGGACGCGCGTAACAGCAAGACATCATCCACCGTGGTGGTCCTGTCTCCCTGGAGGCAGCAGCGCCTTTTCCCTGCCGCTCTCTGGGAAGAAGCTATCAGCTGCACCTTGCTTCTCTGGGAAGCAGTTGCTTCTGCGGAGCTGGAGCCGGTGCTGCCGGTGGGAGTGTGCGGCCTCCCGCGTGGGGACGTGCTGGTGTGAAGGGCTGCTGTGCTGTGGCTCAGCGTGAAAAGGCGGCGGCGCAGCATATGGCTGCGCAGTGCCCGTGGGGAGCCCTGGTTACACGGGTGGGAATGCGTGTGCGCCTTCAGAGCAGTTAACCAGCTGGGTGACTGTCAACTGAGAAAGGGAAGTGGGAAAGGGGGAAGTGAAACTGTGATTTTAATACCAGTTTTTTTAAAAGTGCACATGGTTGTGTGTACAGTTCATTTAGATCAGACTCGGCATCACGTTGGACCCTTCAGGCACCTGATTCATGCCAGACCAACGTGAGCAGACGCCCGTGAGCTCTGGTGTTCTTATGTCTTTCTGCCAGGGAGGGAGCGCTTTGCAATCGCCTTGCTCGAGCAGAAGGCTCCGTACTCACACCTTTCCGTTGTCGTGTCTGATAAAGCCAGTGCTCTCCTAGGCTCTGAGGACAGGTAACGTGTGCTGGACACTGACACCGCGTCTGGTTTAATGCTGTTCACGTAGGTGGAGGGATGCACGTTATAAGCGTTATTACATATTTCATGGCCACACCATCAATCCTCACATGTCATACTTGTTACGGGAGGGCTTGGCCAAGTCCCTCCTCTTCCTCGTGGAGCCAGAGACTTACTTTCTGCCTTAAACCGCTGTAACTGTATAAAAGGATTTGTCACTCTTATATAAAAGAACAAACGCCCAGTTTATCTAGACCGTGGTTTTGAGAAGGTTTTAAGTCAGTGTAAATGGCAGCTGCTCAGTCACGACAGTTGAATGGTTTGAAGAGGCTTTAGGGACTCCTGTGAGAGTAGGTGTCACCATGCTCGTGATTCTTGCTGTGGACGTTGCTCTGCTACTTCTCTCCCCTTGTGCTGTACTCTCCGAGTTCTGTGCAGGTGAACACAGGCTGAACCCTGGCCCACCTCACTCACTCCATCCGCAGGGACGAGGTTAGCTTTGGGCAGCCTGTGGAGTGCTGGTGGAAATTATCTCCCAGCAGGTATATAGTTTTCCCTGGAGTACCAAAAGGAAAGCTCTCTCCCCTCACAGGGACTGGGAGCTCGCAGGATTGCTGCTTGGCATCAATAGAAGTGACAGCAGCTGCTGGAATCATTTGTCTCTTTGCATTCCAGTGCTGGTTTTCCCAGCAGTTAAAGCAAAAAGAGAGCGAAGCAAAAAGCGTGCAACCAACCTGCCTAAATCTGCAAAAGCTGCCACCGTCACCCTGCGTGGATAACCCTGGAAGGAACCCCAGGTGGGTTAGAGCGTACGCTCATCCCTCATCCCACCACCTCCCCGTGAGGCAGTGTACCAGGGCTGTCATCTTCTGTCGGTGGTTGGCTTTCCATCCCTGTGGGACCAGGGGAATGGATGAGAAGGAGTGATGGTTGGGGGACACAGCCAGGCTATGTTGAGGCACTTTCCATAACCCCCGAGTAAATCTGCTTAAGCATCGTGGTGCTCCAGGACACGTGCACTATGCG
>NW_010424598.1:15014-22001 GCF_000710305.1 Buceros rhinoceros silvestris
ATCTCCAACCTCGTAAATCCGTCACTGCATCAAGTGTCTCTGCGGAAGGGACAAGGGCGACCTGACGCAATGCAGGGAGAGGCCTCAAGGTGTGGTCACCAAATAACATATTCCTAAATAAAAAGGAGCCTGGTTTGAACTCAGACCCCAGCTGGGGACTACAGGAAGCTGTGGCCCTGTCCTGATCTCTCCAGGAGCCGTAGCTCCAGCAGTGGTACACAGACTGCTCGTCTGCTGTCGCGTCAGCCCTGGGCAGGGAGAAGAGGGTCTTCCACACCCACCCGCCTGCTGATCCTGCTCAGAGCCCGGCTCCATCTTGGACTCGTCTCCAGATCCGCAGGAGAGCATCTTCTTGCAGCAGTGGTGTGGTGGGTCGGTCAGCCGGGGGATTTGCAGCTGTCTCAGCTCTCTGTGCACGTGGGGCTTTTCCCCCAAGCAGGGGTCGTTGCTGCTGCGTACCCGTGGGAAATCACCCAGGCTCACTTGGGTACAGAGTGCTTAGTGCCTCCTTTCCGCGTGTAGTTGTCCGTGAGAATAAGCAGAAGCTTCTACTGTGGCTCTGAATTTCTCAGTGAAACAGAGACAAACCCCAAACGCGGGCTCTCACCGGGAGGGCTGCAGTTCTCTTGATGCAACATTTCTGAACGCAGCTTTATATCTCGCCAGTTCTGGGCTTCCTGTAAATAACTCACTGGAATGCCATTTGTTTTCTTTTTTTTCCCCATTGTACCGAAACAGCTGCCACGGGTGAGTTGGTAGAAAATGTTGTACAGCCAAATAATAACGCTCAGAGGAAGAAGCGTTTGACACAGCTCAATGGAATGTTAATCAGGGGCTGAAGTTAACTACGTTCCTGGGAACAGGAGAGGGGATGAAAACACGCTTTCAGACTGGTTTCTTTTGAAAAATGACACGTGCTCGGTTTTTAGGGAACTCTAAATACTACAAATGGCAGCAGATATTTTCCCTATTTCTCCGAACAGGGGAATTAAAAGGGGAAAGTGAGCGCACGCCCATGAGTTCCGTGGAAAGCCGAGCAAATGTGACCCGTGTCCTGTGGAGAGCCGTGTTAATCCACACCACACCCGAGAGCCACAGAGCCCGGCTCTGCAGCCAGCTACAGCGGCAGCACATCGGCCCCCGAGGTCGGCGGGGCGGCAGCAGAGTGATGGCTGTGCCCACGCTGCATCTGAGCTCCTGATAAATGTTTAATTTAACCAAATCATGAAAGATGCATCTCGTAGCACAAGCACAGGTTTGCTGAAGTGGAACTTTTCCTCCCCGCTCCCTCCCTCCCAGTGACTTTGACCTACTTTGATAATGCTCTTGTGCTGTTCCTGGGGTTGGGATGTTTGACCAGGCAGCCTTAAATTAGCAACTTGACATTGAAATGCTGATTTACACCTGCAGTCAAGTGGGTAGCACATGTTAAAGACGGATTGTCCGCAGCTCCAATACGTTACCGCCTCATTCGGTGGCATTGTCGCTGGCCTGCAGGGGATTTAAGGCCACCATTGTGTGGCATTGTTGGCCTGGCTGTGGACACAGCTGCGGGGGGCTGGCACTGTGTGTGGACCTGGTCATCGATCTCAAAGCTGACATCTCTTTCCGAAAATCGCTGTGCAAGTTTGGGTGTTGAAGTGTGGCTGTGTAATTCAGGACAGCTCTGGAAGGGAAGCAGCTTTTTTGCTGGCATAAAAACCAGTTCACGTTGAATAACTTGCTCTCCTGACCTTTTCACCTCAAGGAAGATTAATGGTCATTTAGAACTTGCCCCTCAGATCGGGGTCTGAATGCTTCAGGGATTCAGACAGACAAAGAAAGTCATTTCACCTCTAGGTCACCAGCGCAGAGCTGTGGTGTCTCCCTAGTCACCATTAGACGGTTGCTCAGTAGCTCACGTGCGAGGGTTGGTGGTCATGATGCATTTCTGATGGACAGGTCCCTGCCTCGAGGAAGCTTCTCTGAGCAGCAAGAAATGTGAAATAACGTGAGCAGAGCCTGAGTGGCATTCGCGTTACGCTGCTCAAACCTCAGAGCCTCTGTAACACTTGTTTCATGGATCAGCCCTTCTCCAGGGTCATCCTTCCAGTCCCAGAAGGGCTGAAGCTGTCAGTGCTGCGCTGTGAGTGGTGGCACTTTGGTGTCCCCTCCTGGAGGGCTGCACCCTCAGCCCCCACTTTTGGAGCATGTGGGTCCTGCTCAGACACACTCGCAGAGGTGCCACCTGCATTTCTGGCAGTGAGGACATCCTGGAACATCCCATCCCACCCCACAGCCCTCATGTGGCCATCTCCCGAGTTTAGTTCCCGGTGTGGTCGAGCTGCCGTTCTTCATCCACGGTACTTGTGTTTTCAACGGAAGGTCTAAAATTAGGGCTCCTCAGCTGGTAAAACTGAGCACAGAGCTACAGGGCAGGTTCTGGTGGTAAGATAACCGCTAGTGACTTCTCCTGTCAGAAATGGTGAAGTCGCTGGCTGTAAAGCACCGCTGACCCTACAGAGCCGAGCTGGAACCACCAACCCGCTGAGCAGAGGCGGCGCAGGGTCAGTGATGGGTGCTGGAGTCTGAGCAGGTCCTTCACGGGAGGCATCTGCGTGTGCAAAGAGGGTGCTGGTGACTGACCTGCCGTGGGTGCAGACATACGCGTACAGCTGCCTACGGCCGAGGCACAGCGCCCGGACATCAACGTGGCTGCACGCCGGGCTAGAAAAAGGGGAAGAGGTGGCATCCAGGAGTCCATCCTGTTTTGGCTGACCGAGGGGAGAGGATAGAGAGATGTCAGACTTCAGGTGAACACCTAAGAGGAGAACATGCCCTTCACAAACCAGCGTAGAGTCCCGAAGGATGCAGAATCCCAAACGACGCGGTCACTGAGGGGGGTGTGCCATGTCTGTGGCAAAGCCCCTGGCGACTCTTCCCTGTTGCCTTCTGGTTCTCTCTCACCCAGGCATGGTCCAGGGCTGTCCTTGCCATGGGCAGAGCAGCTGGACGGAGCACAGCTAGGGCTGAAGTCACAAAGGTAGGTGTCGAAGTGTAAAGGCTGACAGGACAGAGGAGAAGGACAAGTCAACAGCATCAGGTTTGCGAAAATCAAAGATCTCGGAGGCTGCCTGACTTGAAAAGGGCTGACCTCTGTGTAGCTGATGAGCTGGAAAATCCTCCCCGGTGTATTTGCAGCATTAATGCCTCTTGTTATCTGAGGGAATCCACTTTAATCAGATTCCTAGAAACAAGTCAGGCACTTAAAGCAGAAGATCTTTGACACCCCTGCTAGCAGCGTCAGCGGAGAGGCCAAAGAGCAAACTGGAACCAGATAACCCGTTTCATCCCTCCGGAAAATCTTTTCAGAGTAATTGGCATCAGAGGGAGCCCCCCGGTGTCCCCCTCCGGGTTGATAGCCGTACGCTCCGTGCTCGTTTCACATCCTCATTGCACAAAAGCTGCCTCACAAGCCTCACGTTTCAAAGATGCAGCAGTTCTGTACGGGGGCTCCTACCCTGTTCGAAAAACTCCCGGGTCGCGGTGCCATCTCCTGCGCCATCTCGCCTGCCTCTTCGTGCCGGCACCCTAACTTAGGTCTGGATAAAAAAGGGACTCATAAATCTGACCCTGCCTCTGCGCCTTTAGTGCAGCTTCTACCTCCTGTTTTCTGCGTTTCCAGCACTGGAGGCTCCGAGTGCCAGTAACGATGGTCCTGGATTTAAATTTAATCTCATTTTCATACACAGCTTAAGCCAGAGGAGGCAATGCCATCTGATACCCACCAAAGACCTTCATCCCGCGGAGCACGTGTGTTGCACGCGGCAGAAGGAGCTTGGTGGCTGTGTGAGGACACACTAGAGACAAGTAAGGTGACAGCTCAGGTTGCCTCATTCTTTAGACTTATCCACAGGAGAAATCCTAAGCAGTTTGTGCCCAGTTACCCAAGCAGTGGATTTTCCTCCGTATGGTGTGAGACACCGTATGCAGGGCTACTGCAGTGCAAATCCAGGAGCCGCAGGACAAGCTTTAAGGGATGTGCGGCTTTCTCCAGAGATGGTGATGTTAACCTCAGAGGCCAGCAGTCAAAATAATCTTAAAATGCTTTAAAGGAAAAATCGGGAGTGAAAAAGCCCCAGCCAAAAATTATTGTGCTTTATCAGGAATAAAGACCCCACTGATCACTTAACTTGAATAACTAATAAATGAAGGACAAGCGTAATTAAAGCCGAGCACCTTAATCAGCTCTTGCTGTCACAGCCCGGTTTGGACGCTCCGCGCTTTTGTTGACATCTTTAATGCTTTCTGTGGATTCCCAGGACACGAGCAGTGTTTGAAAGCTCGTTAAGGCTCCACGTGCTCAGCCTGGCCCTGGCTTTATCGCCGGCTCCGGGCAGCCCCTGCTGCTGGCACAGGCGCTGCGGGACGTGGACCTTGCCGTGCTGGCCATTGTGTTTCTCCGTAGTCATTGTGTGGACTTACTCAAGTGTGTTTTACAAGCTTAGGGCAAATTTGTGAACGTCCAATTATCTATTTGTAACTTTTTTAAGAGGAGCCAACCAGGCTCGTGGGTTTTTTGGTTTGGTTTTTTTTTTTTGCATCAGGATCTGTTGGTAGGGTGGCTGGAGCCTGGCTCCAGCCCTGGCTGGGGTTTCCTTTCCCGATGAGCAGAGGAGTCTGTGCCCGGGCCGTTCAAACCGCACAGCTCCTGCATCCCTCCCTCCTGGCCCCCCAGGGACTCGTGGAGGGGGGCTGGAGCCTGGCTCCAGCCCTGGCTGGGGTTTCCTTTCCCGATGAGCAGAGGAGTCTGTGCCCGGGCCGTTCAAACCGCACAGCTCCTGCATCCCTCCCTCCTGGCCCCCCAGGGCAGATATAAAGTTCAGAAGGTTTTGTAAATGCCTCAATCTTATTCCTGTTTGGGTAAAATCTGTTACAGCAGCTTCCAGCCAAGTGCACATTAAAGTGTTGCTTTGAAAATCTTCACTTACTCGCGGAGCCTTGAGCCCTGCAGGGCTGCTGGGGTTTGGGCTGTCAGTGTGGGGCGGGCTCGTTGGCCGCCTAGCTGTCTCTCCTTCGTCTGGAGAAAAGTAACAGATCGTGTAGGAGAAGCTCACTTTACATTTTGCGCTTTTTTTGTTGGTTTTCCTTCTCAGTCATTATCACTTGCAATTCCGTGGCCCTAAAATGAAGCAAAGCCGTTTTCCTTTTACAAAAGGTGCTGCTTGCGTGGCATCAGGCAAAGAGTTCTGGAGATGTCTGCAGCGTGCCTGTGCGGTTCGATCCCGTCCCATTTGGAAATGGTTAACTGGGCGTACCTCGGGCTCACAATCCAAGGCCAAAAATACCCGGGGTTTATCCTTATCATATTGCCCAGCTAACGGTAAGAAATAGGCTCAAGTGGCTCAGTACGGATTAGAGTGGCCTCTTACGCAACAGGGAGCTGGAGCCAGGGAGGAGGCAGAGCCCTGCCTGGGGAGGAGCTCTGTCCTCCGCCGGCCAGGGAATCCCTTGGCAGCACCGCCAAGAGCGGTGCCTCTGCCGAGAGCACCGGGGTGCTCCCCACCGGCCGCACCGGCGGAACGCGGCCGTGCTGCAAAGGCGTTTCTTCACAAAGGCGGGAGAAAGGACGTCCAGAGGTTTCTGATACTTATCTTAAATCACTCAAGGTTTTAATTACAGTTTTTGTAACCATAATTAACTTTGGGTTTATTTGATTCCTTTTAATCTTACCAGCTCTGGCATACTGGGTGACAGGACAAGCAGCTGCACTTGTTTCTTCCCAACGCGGCTGAACAGATCCAGCCCACGGGAAGAGCACCCTTGCCATCCCCCAGAGGGGCATTTCACCAGTTTATGGCATGCCCTGCCCCGTTGACGAGGTTCACTGAGCCTTCTGCTGATTTCACCGGTTGTTTTTCCCCCAGCACGTATCTCTTCTCCTTCACCGCCTTTCCCTCCTTCCTGCCCACGTTCCTAAAAATCAACGACCTTCCCTGTCCCAGACCTGCAGATCAGGTTAGATGGATGTTTATCAGACCTCGTATATCCCTTCTTGCGTCCTGAGTTCTCCTCCTCCTCTGTTGTCCCCATCCACCTTTGGTTGCCAGGTTCTTGCACCAGCAAATGTTTGGATCCTTTCCTGACAACATCCGGAGTTCCGGTATTTGGTGAACGACTGTATCACAGCCCACAGCGAAGGAATTTGGATTCCGCACGTTAGTTGGGGACTCTTCAGACAAAGATATACCCCCGTGCAAAAGCTTTTGTGGGTTTTCTTCTGGCTGCAGTGTGAATTAAATTAATAGCTGATTAATTGGCTGTCACAGTAAGGGAAGATTTGAGCCTAGTTTGTAGATATTTTATGTAGTTTGGGAAGCAAAAAATGATTGACAGACTCAATAACTGTTTGGTTTCCTGCTCCTGCGGCCGACTGGACTGCAGGGTTAGCAGGGGCAGGAGGAAAGGTCCGATGTGGCTCTGGAAGCCCTTCCTGGGCTGGACACTGGGGAGACGATCGAGTCTTTCCAAGTCCGAAGGTACCGCGTGCTGCCCTTCAGCAGGTTGTGTACAGCTGAGCTCCGCAGTGCGCTCCCTTGGCGGGCAGCATCACGCTTAGTTTGTAGCTAGGCAAACCAGGACATTTGTCCAAAGTAACTCATGGTCAGCAAGAAAAGAACAGCCCAATGCACACGGTTCGTCTCTTGAAGCCACGTTAAGATTTGCTGCAAAACCCATGGCAGTCATAGTGCTCGGCTACCTGGTAAGGTCTGGGCACAATGGAGTGGCAAATCCCCTTTAACGGCCAGGAGAAAATGCATTCCCAGATGAGGATCCCAGATGAGACACACTATACTGGCCTTCCCGAGCCCTGTTTTTCTGCCTGTAGGTGATGCGAGAGCCTTTTGTCGGCTCTCCACAGCATGACTCAGCCCCGGGCATCGTGTCCCCTGTCAAGAGGGGGGAAAGCCTCAAAGCCTCCCTGCTCAAACCTGAACACAGTGAGTG
>NW_010424599.1:0-10670 GCF_000710305.1 Buceros rhinoceros silvestris
GAGATAGAAACAGGAGAGTTTAATAGTGCAGGCGCCCTTGAAGCAAAATCATTTTCGAAGTTAAACCAGACTGGAAAAGGGAGAGAAAGAGACAAGGGAGAATATAGATAAAAGTGTACAGTTACACAGAGTACAGTTCTCCCGATCGGACCGATCCCCGCCGCTTATAAACTTCGCCCCACAATGGCTCACCATGCCGGGAGGTCGGGGAAAATCATTTTCGAAGTTAAACCAGACTGGAAAAGGGAGAGAAAGAGACAAGGGAGAATATAGATAAAAGTGTACAGTTACACAGAGTACAGTTCTCCCGATCGGACCGATCCCCGCCGCTTATAAACTTCGCCCCACAATGGCTCACCATGCCGGGAGGTGGGGGGGAGGAAAAGTCCAGCCCATAGCTCGTCCACCTGACGAAAATGCTCTTGATAACGGGTTCTCCTGAAGCAAACCTTTCATGCAAATGAAACATAGTCCTTTTTTCCCTCTGGGGTGGCTGCAGGGAACTCTTCTCTGCCAAGGATAGCTTTTCCCAGTCTCCCACACACGCACATCTGCGCCGCGGGCCAGCCAGGTCGCGTCTTAAGGGAATATCTTCAAATTCCTCTGCGCGTAGGGGCCTGCTGCGTCCGCCGCAGGGATAAGGGGTACCGCTGGGTCCATCCATCAGGGCAAGACAGTTCACACCACCCCCACCGGGAATCGGCAGAAACAGAGAAGGTTCTACCCATTCTGCAGAAGGAGTCTTTCACTGCTTCAGGGAAATAGCAGGTCACGGACGTGTCTTTCTCTCCTTGATAAAGGTTTCCCGTCCGGGGGCATGAGATTCAGGAGCCCTGCGCGGCACATCTGAGAGAGCCGCAGCACGGACAAAATAGAGAGGAGGGCAGATAGAACAGAGGGGAAAACAAGATGTCCCCCAGTCTCTCAACATGCCCCCTTTTATGACTTCATTCAAAGAGGCGTGTCCTCCTTCCCGGAAGCTTGGAAAAACCACAGCTCTCTGGGAAGAAGAAAGCCAGACAACAGGAGAGCATCTGGTTCCTCCATGTTGAACCCGGGACACTCATACAAGTACTAAAACAATCTAATAACAACATAGAGCCTTAAGAGCAAAAAAATTTCCGGTTGATAGTATGATGCACATTGTACCTCTTACTTTATTGTGAGTAAGGTTTCAGGGGGTTTTCTTGCTGGGTTTTGATAGATCGATCTGAACTGTAAAAGTTTATACTAAAAAAGTTTATATTCTATACCTTAGAAGTTTGTATTTAAAAAAAAAGGAAAGAATTCTAAAGCTTTTGAATGTTTCCCTCGTGTTAATCTAGAAATTAATTACAAGCTTCATACTTCATATTCAAATTTTATAAATTTTCAGCTTATGTGTCAAAATAGAGGGGTTTTTTCTCATTAAGATCAGCATTTTGACAGCTTCTTCATCAGGGTTAGCCTTTAAGTGGTGATTTTAGGAACTGGATGCAGTAAGCTCAGTCATATTCTCACTTTCATGCTTCATGACAAAGAAATTACATGCTTGTTAAAAATAATTTATTTATTTCCAGAGACTGAAATTAAAAATATTGCTATCAAATAACACAATTAACTGTTTCCTCTAGCAAGATCACTAGAAAATCACTGGAAGATCACTGGAAATAAAATTTAAACGATGATATTTCATTAATTTTTTTATATCTTTTTTTTCTGTAAATTTGAGAAGACGCAAAGTGTTAAATTTTTCACAAAAGACAAAAGTTAAAAAGTTGTAGCTCTGAATAGAAGAGAACGATAGTACTCTTCTCTCCATTTAGACCAGTGTGACGTATTTCTGCTACATACGCACTTTCTCAGCTGCTAATCTCCAGACTTTTCAACAGTTCGGTTGATGGATGAAGAGAAGGAAGATTGCTTGACAGCCTGGTAGTCTCTCCAGAGGGGAAGGGGCACTGTCAGTCACAGGTCAGGTGCTGGAAGGGCTTTTGACTAGCCAACCATCCGCACACACCTAGAAGGTCAAGGGCTATTTCTCGCCCCTGCTCAGCTCATGAGAATGAAACCAGCAATGTCAAGACACATGCAGGCAATGAGACAAAATATTTTCTACTGCCATAGAGAACTCCCAGCTTTGCTGAAATTGAGCTCCACAGACACTAATTTGGTTGTGTAACCACCACCAATACGATTGAAATGAATAGCACTGCTCCCAATTTCACTATCCACTCCCATGTCCTACATCATTACACTGCTGTTGCACACTGCACCAAAGTTGTGGTAACATGAGAGGTATCTAATTCCCCAGACAAGTCTCCCATGCTCCTGCACATCCTGCTGACCATGCCTCTATGCTGGCAGAAGTTACAGTGATGCTATTCTTTTGGCTAGAAGTTGAGTATCACCTTCAGCCCGTACAGAAACACTGGTGCCTAACAGCAAGGACTTGATCTGCTTGCCATCAGGGAGCAAAAAGCGTTGCTCTCCTTTGCCCATGTACCTACTTTTATGGTCCTACACAGCCAAACTTTCTGTGTAGCCCTAGCGTAGGTTCCCTTGCACCGTAGTTCCCTCAGACCAGAGGCAAGTCTGGTACTCCTTCCCCAACCTTCAGCACACAGCCTGGTCTGCTGGCAGGAATCAAAGGTGCTGGAGTCACACGTGAGCTACAGGATGCTCCAGACAGCTCACACCTGAGGGCCAGGCAACCTGGGCACATCACACTGGGATGTCACATGCCAGCACAGATACAAAGTCTCTGTCTTTTTCCCTAAGATAACTGACATTAGTGAAAGGTCTCCAAAATGGGAGATGGGGGAGGGGGAGAAGCAGGCACATACACACACGCACACACACACACACTGGGATCACAGTGTTTTCAGGGGAAAGCAGCCTATCACATACGAATGGATAGCGGTTGTAACTCAAAGCGCTGTAATGAGATATTGCAGCAAGTTCTGCTCAGTAAGAGGGATGTCAGAGAGGGATTCCAAGAGGAGCAGAGCGCTGTATTGCCATCTATCCTGTTGCAGCTGGAATGATGAAATGCACCCTTCTGCAGCACTGGCTTATATACTGCATATAACAACGCAGCACCTGCCTGGGAGCTGGAGGACTCCATCCCTGCAAAGATGAGAAACCACTGGTACTTTTTCCAACACTGTAATTGGGAAATCCGTACTTCCTCCTGGGAAGCTATACCCTGCAGAATTGGCATAAGGAATGCATTTGAATATAACACTGAGATTATGTGCAACACAGAAAACTACTGCAGCCTGTTTTTATATATACATATATCTGTGTAAACCAAAGTTAGGATATGGGAAATGTACAGAAAATGTAAATAAGTATCCTTGCCCCTAAAGTAAGGAATACCACAGAAAGGACACTGGAGAAGTACATAAACACACGACTATCATTTTCTGAGTCTCTCCCAAGAAAAATAAAATCTAGAATGAAATATGGTTAGTCAGCAGGCACCACTTCAATGTTACATGTCATGTTCTGTCCTACCCTGGTTACTCTCTCCTAAGACCAGCAACATTTCCCAGAAGAAAAGGACATCTCTGTGAAGATGCCCTGATGTGGCATCAAAAAAAAAGTCAATGAACATGAGATAATGCTAGAGAACACAGTAGAAGTTAAGAGGCAGGCAAGTAGGAAATATCTTTGAGGGGAAAACAATCTTTTCCTGTGCTGCATCTCTGCATGATCCTCATCTGTAAGGACATTCACAACCTGCAGACATCCAAGAAATGACAGCTCACATCAGTATTATAAAGGTGGAATATGTTAGCTCTCCAAAACCTACTGTTGAGCAGAAAGAGACATTCAATGTTACCAGAAAAAAAACTTACCTGCTGATATACCACTCAGTTACTTCACATTTTTCATTCAAAACCTTGACAAAGTACAGTTTGTCCCATTAAAACATATCCTCCATATATATTTTAGCTCAAGCAAGCCAGACAAACACTCTCATGTACAAAGACAAAAATATATATGTATTTTAATTTTCATTTGGTCATATTTTATTTAACAGAATGTCATTATTCCTCAGTAACCAACAATGATTTAAAGTAGTAGTACTCTCCAAAACAGCCCATTGATCACAGAGAACTGATGGTACTTAAATATACAATGTAAGGAGTGACATGTTTCACAAAGTTGCTTCATCTTCAGATTTTAGGTCAGAACACAACAGACCAAAAGTAACCATCTTACTAGGTCCAAGAATAAAATTCAAGCAGACAACAAGGTGTGAAAAGAGAATAGTTCCTGAAACTATACACAGAGAGAACGGGATTGATAGACTTGTCCTGGTTTTACAAATCTCAGGCCCCCTGAGTCCTAACAGTACTAAACTGAGAAACAAACAAACAAACAAATTTTATCCTGAGGACACAAGCACTGTTTGCAAATTACTCCTGTAATTTAATTTTCAAATTTTTGACACGGTGCTGTAGTATTTTCCGTAAGGCTCCAAAGCAGATTGTTGCATGCACAAAAAATGGATTCGGTGGTTACTGCTACACAAGTACTACAGATCACAAGAGCCTTAAGGCACAGATAGCCAATCTAGCAATTTTTGATGTCACCGTGACCAGCTGTTAATCATTAATTTCATAACAGAGTTGTATTAATAGATTATGCGGGTGCTTTTTTGTTTGCATGAGTGCAGAATCAACAGGGTTAGCATGAGCCGCACACAAGCTTCCTTGGGACAGGAGTACTTCCATAATCTGCTGTTGCTGAAATGTTGGGACAGTCGTCCCTTCCTGATATATTAACACTCGGGGAAGGTAACATCTTAAATCACAAGAGCTGTCTCAGGTGACTGTGAGGACTCCTAGCTGCTCTCTTCTGTGCTCCTCCGTGATGCGGTCAGCTGTTTATCTCATTTTCCATTTCACCCTGTTACCAGAGATGTGTAGAAGGGAAGTGTTTTAAATAGTGGTCCTCAAGCTCTAGTCTGCGGATTATCATAGTGTTGGGTTATTTTACAGTTTTCTCCAGTTATTCATAGAAAAAAAGTATGTACCGAAGACAGGATGTTGTTGAATGCAGAGGGTAGGAGAAGAAAGGATGCAGAACTGGGGAAGTTTTGTAGGACACATTTCACACAACAGTCCATAGGGTGCAAGAGCTAGAGAACCTCATGATTTAAAAGAGACATTATTGTCAAGTTGAACACTAGTTAACTACAAACCAACTTTTTTTTTAAATAGCGTCAAGTATTCTATATGTGCCCCACTGAATACATTCATAGTTTCAGAATCACATTTTCTACTTTAATTCCTTCTGCCACTGATGCCTGAAAGATGCACATGAACCTCAGGGAAAACCATATTTAAGGGAACGTGATTATACGCTAATTTCCATCAAAAATACAATGCAACCAAACCCTGAAACTCTTTTATTTATCATAATCTCACGCATTACTTTTAACAATCACCAATTTAACTTTTTTTTTTAAATGCTAAATGTAATGCTTAAAGTTGTCAGTTTCCTTTAAATCATCCCCTCTCTGAGTGACTAATGGCTATGATTAACATCACTAGCAGAACTGTTGAAAGACACAGGACACAGATCACCAGCTACAGCTTGGAGGCTGAGTAATTAGCACAAGACACCGAGAGGCGCAGAGGAGATTTCTGCCCTGCTTACGCTCATGGCCTTCTCCACAGCACCAACACTGATGTCAGGGCAAGACAGGTTTTAATCTGAGCAAGCGCTGAATTCTCTCACAAAATTACCTCAGTAGCAGGGACCTGCAGAATACATCCCTCATTTCCCTTCCCTTCCCTTCCCTTCCTGTGGACAGGGTGGTGAATACGAGCTTTCCAGCTCCCGCACGATACCCACATCCCAGGAGCTACCATGGAAACAGCAGCAGCAGAGGTAGCTCAAGCCTGGCACATAGATATCGGGTTTAAATATATCGAAACCAAGTTTGTGTTGGAGAGAGAGAAAGATGTTCTCTCTCTGATGACAGATGCGTGGTGGCAACTGTTAGGTCCTCTCATTATTCTGCAGAGCAAGTGACAGCCTCTCTCACCATTACATTAAAACAATTGATCGGTTACTGATTCACTTCTAGGAAGTGTTCATGCAAGTTCAATCACATCGTTTTCACCATTCATATCGCTTTCCACTGCAGACTTGCTTCTGGTTTTATTTTAATTATTGTTTTACCATCTATTATCTTTTCCCTTGCTTTTTTCTCCCCCTATATTTTTATCCACCAAGGCACCTGATTTGAGATGCCTGCCTTCAGGCACAGCTGTGTGTTGCTGATGATGCAACTGCCTCTTTAAGAGTCACGCAGTATTTCCAGATCGAATACAAATCCTGACTAACCCCCGCCATTTGTCTGCTGCAAACAGACAGATATACCAGTTCTCTCAAAGTAAATTCTCCACCAACAGCTAAAGGAAGCTTTGTCACACCTTTATTAGACAGGACTAGTTGTAAGAGACTTATTCAGAAACAACAGAGCTTACTGACCATGGGTCCATAGACAAAATACTTAGGCCATGTTTTAAGAAAAAATATGTGCCATAAGGAAGCATCAGCATCTTCCCTTGGAGGTCTTCTCCACTTCGCCTGTGTTCAGTGCCTCCCCTCCATTTGGATTCCAAAGAAAACCATCGACTCAGTGTTTGAACTTGTTGCAGAAACTTCTAATTTTTCTTTTTTTAAACTCATATCATCTGAGTACAATGCTTGTTATCAATCAAAGCAGTTTATACACACAAAACATTGGAGAATGAGTGACAAAATAGTGGGACCTGTGTTTCAACTTCACCAGTGCCTGGCATACCTCAAGTTGGTATTTTTTAACAATAAAATCACTTTGCAAATTGTGCAATTCAACAGAGGTCAATGCCATTTTGTGGCAACAGACCCATATGAAGGGAACAAATTAAGATCCCAAAAGCTGATAGGAAAAAATTTCCACACAAGTTAAAGCTGAACTGCAGACTGAAAGGTACGTCCAAGCCAACTGCTAAGTACAGACCCCTGGCACGGATCGTTCGAGGTTACAAGGCAATACAGGATGTGGGGTCCTACCTACCTGGCTTGCACTTTCATTCGTGGTCACTTAAACATGCCTCTAAATAAAATGCCTATGCTCCTTGTATAGCTAATGGGAAATAAGTATCTCTCAAGGCCCTCCCTGACCAAATTCAGAATTCTTTACTGGGCAGCAAAGATTTCCTTTGGGGCATATTCAGAGTAAACTAATTTTTTTCCCCATCAATTATACAGTGAAGAAAGGCACTTCACCTGGGGAACATACTCCCTTTTTACGATTTCCTCAGCAGAAATGGTAACATGTGCATTCAGGTTTAACTTCAGGAAAGCATATCACCCTGGTCTGTAACCGTCTCATGGTAAAATCTTCAGGCAGGGTTCTAAAGGAGCTAGGCATGACTAAATCCACAACTAGACAGTCTTCTCACAAAATATGGGGACACATTATTTTGTCTTCTACAGTTCAAACGAGACTGAGTGAATAAAGTATCACTTTTGTGTGTCACAACGTGAATGTCTCCCATGGAGATTTTATTGTCTCTGGCTGTGTTTCTCTTTTGCTGTGTGAGAAATGGGACAGCTATTGTTTTCTTGATTTCCTCTGCGTGCTTTGAACTTCATGGACAAGCGTACTATTTTCAGCACCATGACTACATGCCCATAAGCTATTTGCAAAACACCTTTCTCTAGAATGACACAATACAGCTAGCCACATGTTTAAGTGATTTTCCAGTAAAATATTTTGAGACATTTGCTCTTGTCTTTCACATTGACATTTATCTTCCAGATTTGTTTGGTACCCAATGCTGTCGAGATCTCAGCAGGACACTGCCCATAGGCAAATAAAGATTATCAAAACCAAACTCCACTCCACACCCTACCCCCTCCCCAATCCTATTTTAATATTCTAAACAAACCCCTGAAGGCTGATTTTGAATCTTTCTCTCTTCTATGCTCTTTCAAACCTGACTTTTAAAAACATCTTGTTGAATACATACACTGAAAATAATAGAAACAATATAAGAACAGGGACATGACCAAAGCTTATTGCAAAGTGTTTCCCAGGTAATTCTACAGGGTAGTTCTTCTGATGCTCGGCAAACTTCTTCATTTCCCAAACGGAACAGGTAAATAATAAAAGAAATGAAAAAAACCACTGTCAGGTTACAATTTTTCAGGTAATGTGCTTAGGCTTTGCTGTCACATTTGCTGTCACAAATAATACAAAAAGCATTCCATGCAAGTACTGAGCTGAAACAATTCTTTGAGACATTAAAGTGAATGTGCTCCTCCACACATCAGTGACCTCCTGCGGTCCCCTCTACTCCTGTTTTCCATGTGTAGTTTATGAATGTCTCTACAAGTATCTTTTGCAGCTAGGCACAGCACGTTTGTAGAGTGCAAAACATCTTTTTAGATATGCTATACAGTACATTTACAGTTATGTAAAGACATCTTAAAGCTATTTTACATCTAATAACTACTGGGAGCCTGTGTATTTGTTGGGAGCTTAGTGGGACTGATTGCCTGTCTTTATAAAGCTGAGAGACTATTGGCATCTCTGATTACAGGAGGAAGGCCTTGGGCATGGGAGTTTTCATAACTTTTCTATATATTTTTAAACATTTGTCTCGTGGAAGAGACATCATGTAAGGGGACATTTTTAGATCTTGCCAAAGGCCTGAAAATATTCATTTTTACATATATTTTTCTCTCCCACACACCATTTTTTTTTTTTCACTTAGTTGCTTGGACAGGTGTACCCAGTTTTCCACTAAGTTCCTTATATTACAGGATATTTTTTATATGCATATTGGCATGCATAATCACATCAGGGTTTATTATACCCAACACACAACAAAGGTAAAAAATTAAGAGGAATACCTCCCAAGCATTTGAATTCTATTTTTAGCACTTCAATCCTGCTATAAAAATTAGACAACAATTCCTAAGATAATACAGATAGGAAAAAGTTTTCAGTCCAAATTTAATCTATTAAAAATTGACCTACCTTTAAAGATTTTCTACAAGAAGCAAGGGAAAGGTGGAAACCCTTTTTGTACCCTGATGTGTCAAAGAGAAATACCTTCAAAGAATACCAAGAGCATGTGAAGGATAATTATTTTTCTTATGCATTTTCACATTTTTATCCAATGTCACAACTCAGTTACCACTGCCAGAATTTGCTTCAGCAAAATAAAAGCTGCAGCCAAGAAGAGCTGTGGCCCATCTCTTCAACAATGAGGAATTTTCAGGTTTTTTCTTGCTGAAATGCGAGGTCCCAGTTATGCAAAATTATAGTATATCCTACCTTCATTTTCTGGAAAGAATATATTAATACTCATTAACTTGAAGCTGAAATCTGGCATCAGAAAATATTACATAAATTACAGATAAGTGCATAAATAAAGGATTTGCAAACAAAACAAGCTTCAAAACAAATTTTAAGCTTCATACTGTTGATACACTTTCCTGCAAAGAGGCTCTGTGGGGATGTAAGAGGCATTTGCATTTTCTGACCAGACAGCTGGTTTACTCTAAAATCAGTGTTGCACTGGTTTACACCAAGGCCTGGCCCATATGTCCAAAAGCATCCATGAAGATTTTGATCAGCACTGTGTCACAGTTTGCATACATATGGAATACTGACTAAATCCTGAAGCCCTTATAAGGAGAAAATTTCTACTGATGTTTGAGTTCTACCTGATAAAGATTTAAAAATCAGATTGATGGCGATATACTACTCTACTAACCATAAGTGTGGACATATGTAACATACATTCAAACATGGCACTTATGCAAGCCCTAGAGACACATCTCACCCATCCAGGATGATGCTACAAAGTATGTGAAAAATAGGACTGAAGAAAATCATATATAAGAATTCATCAATCTTTCAAGTCTCTCAATCCTCAGAAGTGGTATTACAACAGTTTCTACTACTGCAGATTTGTAGGACAGACTGAAAAGGTGTTCAGGCTCCATATCTTTTCTCTTTGCATTTCATAACACGTATCATGAAAATAGAATTAGGAGAGCAGAACGGCAATGACTTGTTTAGACAAGCTCTTGCAATGCAATGGCACCTTGGGGCATACACTATTTATCAGCGTTGCTAATGAACTATGAAGCTTTATCTGTGTGCTGCCTGGGCTAATCAAGGGTGATGCTGGAAGAGACTGGGTTGTCTCAGCCCTGAGAAATGCCAAAGCTGCCACCACAGGAGTTACAGCTACATTCCGAGGCAATACGCTTCCAAGATGTCACTCTTTGCTCTCTCTTAACTCACACCAGCTTACTAAATCTTACAGCTGCAAGGAGGAGAGGTGACCTACAACTTGTGACTCTGAAACTTCAGCGAGCACTGGAGTGATGGAAGAAATTCTTTAAACTCGGGTGCTTGGGAGGTGGGGTTGCTGTGAGCTCTCCTCCACTGTGGTCTGTGTATTCTTAACTAATCCCTGCCTTACCCTGACATGCCCTTACAATCCCTCCAACTATATGGATGTCTTGGTGGGGACCCTGTGTCTTCTCACTAGGATGACAGAGTTAAGTCCTAATAAGAAATGACATCCTTGCCTCAGCGTACCACAGGCTGCACACACATCCATTAGCACACAGAGATGACACAGCCCCTGTGGGTCAGC
>NW_010424599.1:10765-18197 GCF_000710305.1 Buceros rhinoceros silvestris
TTCACCCAATCCGTAGCGTGACCTGTTGCCCTTTTGAGGTAAAATGTATTTTTCTATTATGGCACATGTTCAATATATACAGTTACGCTACAACCAAAACAAAAGTGTCCTTAACACATAGGCTGAGATGTTTGACTACAACTTATTAATATTAATCCTTGCTTGGAGTGAGATGCTGTTGTTCTATGGGAAGTTTTACTGTATTAATAATTGTCTCAATATACAATCTATAATATACCTAAGTACATTGAATAGGTATGATTTCTTGTATAAACCTTCAATCAAATATACTTGCCTAACAACGTCACCTCGTATGCTTGTCAGAGATCGGTAAAAATATATATATATGTATCCAGACTCCTAGCGTACAGGATTCAGAGATTAACTTTCGACCTCTGCCGCCAGGCTTTACTTTCAAATAACGATGATTACGCTGTATTTAGAGGACTGTTTTCTCATTCCAAGGGAGAACGAGAGTTCTGGAAAAATTCTTGACGTGCACCCAAAATGCAAGAGAAGTAACTTCAACATGTCCCACATTGTAACACCCAGATTAGGGTAACAAGCCAGGTTACTTGCAAATTATAAATGAGAAGTTACGGAAGAAACCTCACAGATCCATACAGCCCAACAACAAAGCTGTCAAAGGGTTGGTTCCAGCTCATCTGTTATCATTTTCACAATGCTGTACGGTTTATGCTAAATCACAATCCTAAACCGCAACATTACTTGGGAAATCACTTCCTACAGTTGGGAAATACGCAACTGATTACAGCACCTCCAGGTTCTTATACTCCCTCTTTATCTTTCCACACTACCGGAGCATTGCAGAGAGAAAGCAAACCAGCAAACACGCTAGCTGTAATATGGCTTCCTGTGAGAAGGACAACATTTAATTGGCTTTGATATTTTTCTTTGTCCGGTATGCGCTTCTCTGTGTGTATGTGCGTGAGCGCACACACGTTCACTTCTCTTTTTCATGGTGCACTTCACTGACATTTAATAGTCACTCATTTCCACAGCATTTGTTTACCATAACTTATAAAGTCAAATTGGAGGATTATATTGTATTTACACACAAGTTGGCACTTACAGAATAAATTATTGATTCCTCTGTATTTTTTATTTTATTTTCCTTTCTTCTCCTCTTCTTTTTCACCCAAGGGCACCCCAAATTCAGGGGGAATAGTAAAACCTGCTGCCTGCTGCTATTATGCTACATTAACACGAGTAGATAGGATTCCAGCTGGTAAACCCTTTCCAATAGTTTTCTTGTTGCTGAGAGGCAGTGCCTTCCACCTCAGTTCATGTCCGATGTTCAGGAACAGTTAGTCAAGTGAAAGCAAAGGCTGCATGTTTTCTTCCTCGTTCTTATCCACACGTTTCAGCACCCCAGGATCCACAACCGACTGAGACCTGCAGCAGGATAACATGTTTATTTGACATTTCTAGATCAAGACAAATAAGGGTAAATCTCAGCTTTCTCTGTTTTATTTAAATTTTTGCCAGGGCTTAAAAATAATGGTACAGCATTACCCAAGCATCTGATCACTGAAAATGGTCAGAAAATACCTTCAAGGACTGATTACATGGCTTTAAAGGGCTCGATGCTGGTTTGTGGATATAGAAGCAAAGGGTGGATTCTTTTTTCTTCAGTGAAATGGGATGCATCCTCGGCACACAACAGAGGGCAAACTAACCTGTCTTTTGCGCTGTCTTAAGCACTGACCCACTCTACCAGATGGTTACATGACACTGGGCTGGGAAAGAAGGTACAATTCAGCCACCCAGATGCATAGTGGCACACTGCAATTACTGACACGTACGTGTTAGCTGGCTGCACAACCTGCTCCTTTTCTGAATACAGTTTAAATGCAACCGTGCAAGATCCTAAGCCCTAGGGAATCCTGCCATGGCCAGCAGGATTTCTGGGGCAGTGGACACGTCTGTCAGACTCACTTATCAACTCAACTAAACAGAGCAGAGAAGGATGGTGAGAGCAAATTCAATGATGATTGTAAAATTTCTCCAATTTTCTGATTCAGCACAGAAGCATAACACTGGTACTGGTACACTACAACAACAACAGCTGTGTGTAAGGGAAAAAGAAATCCCAACCTCCAGCAAAATCAAAATGCTCCATTAGAAACAAAGTCTCAGGTGTTAAGATGGGGTCTTACACCACCTGTGTCTCAGCTTGGGGTACAGTACTTCTGGGGTACAGTAAAGGCAGTCCTTGTTAGACGTTTCCTTTAGTGAGATCAATCTCATGTAGAAATGCCTATTTCTCCACCTTTCCATAAAGACAATTTGAGATGGCTAGAGCATGTGCACATGTCTACAACATAAGCATCTATTTTAGATCAGTGGAAGCACACTGTGATTGCAGCATTGCTACAGATTTGCCCATCTGGAGGGCCACAGCACAGAGAAAAACCTTCACAAATTCTGACCTATCCTAAGATAAACATACAGAGTCAGTGCCCTGCTCGTATGAATTGGCATCATCCATCCAAACCAATGAACGAAGAAACATTTTGGTCTTCCTCAAAAAGTCTAAAAACCTACAAAAACACAAGAAAAAAACATCTGAATCGAGGCCTAGGTGAAAACTTTAAACACAAGGATACTTTCTAATATTACTTACCACACTCTCTTACTAATGCTAAAATCAAGAAAATGAGCTTTAAAAATCGATGGTCTCTCTTGTGAAAAACATAATAAAAATTTTATATAAAATGTACAATAACCCTCATCTGCAACACTGGTCTGTTCTTTAAGCAGAAGACTAAACCACTGAATTAAACCCTCTGTTTTAAAATCTTCACAAGGTACCATGCCAATGACAAACTGACTGAAAACATGCTGGTGGCAAGCTGTACTCTTTGAAAATCCAAGTTTTCAAGATAAAAAATGCTGTGGAAGCATACTAATTTCAAAGGATTCCCAACTGAATGTCAGTACTAATAGGAGACTGAGCCTCTCCCTTGGCTACCAATATCTAAGAAGCCAGTTTCTAGTTCTCCTCTGGGGAACTGAAGGGAAGCCAGAAAGGCTGCACGCTTCAAATTCCCAGGGAGGCACTTTTGGCCATAAATTCCCAGGGTCTCCAAAATCCTGGATGCCAAGGCAGATTGGAAATGTAGAAATCCTGATCTATGGCTTGTAAGCTCAGGAGCCTAAATGGAGAAATAGTTTTCATTCAGCTTTAAATCAATATTTACTGTCATGTTTCACTCTGTTCAGCGGCAATTCATGAATGAAAGTATTTAAAAGGAAAAATATTTGTATAAGTCTATAGCATCTTCTATCTACATCTCCCAGCTAACTTTACAGACATTGCTGAATGAATTCCTACAAAACATAGTCGGATGGAACTGTGCTACAAATTCCCATTGCAGAGATGAGGAACCAAAGCCAGAGAGATACTCTGTGGAGCTGACAAACACAGACATCTGCCGTGCAGGGGTAGGTGAGAAGAGGGTGCAGGTCTCTACCTGGGTGCCTCAGCCATGAGACCCACAGGTAGACGGAGCCACAGTCTAAACACGACTGCTGAGAGAGCTGCCATGGTGCCACATGACATGACCATGTTCTCCCTGGATATCTGTGCTACAGATGGGGTTAATTCCTCCTTATCTTCACAACCCTCCCCACCCTCCTTCAAGCTGAGGTCATCCAAGTCACCAAAAGCTCAAGGAGATCTCTAAGAATATCAGTGGTTCACATGGGTGAAAAAAGGAGTAACACTGAATTCTCAGCGGGATTTTGGTTTAAGGAGGATATTCCTTCAGAGCAATAAACTTGTTTTAAAATGGCAAGTAAAATTAAACAAGATAATTGTTGGAGATCTGCTAGACGTTTGTGAAATTTGTCCCAAGAAGTTAAGCATTTTCATTGACTTACTGTCATGGGGTTTTATATGTTAAAAATCTTCTGCACTAACATACCACATGGAGTGTGACTTTAAAATGACAGGAACAACTCATCAGGTATCAAATTCAAGTTGAATGTATTTTTTTATTAAATACTTTATGTATTTTACCTTAGCTTTTCTATTTGTTTTCATACAGTCTAAGTGCACTTAATACTTCGAAGTCCTAGAACTTTCTGTCCATCTTACTATCACTCCCTTCTACTTGGTACTAGCACAGTAAGTCTTCTTATTAATACTACGAGTCTATTTATTAAACTTAGTACTTTCTATATCCAGCATCAGGAAAGGAGGATTCCAACAGGTGCTGCAGACACACTAACTGAAAAAGAATGCAAAGAAGGTGAGGAAATTTCAGCTCAATATTATGTAGACACAAAGTTCAGCATGATTATTCTCTGCAGTGTGTCTCCTACTGTGTCAGCTAACCCAGACTGAAAGAACATTGATTTGAAGCTTACACTGAAGTGTAATTCTGCATGAAGGATTTTTCAAGCACAACTTAAATGAGAACAAAGTATTTGACAAAGAATGAAGAATCTGGTCAATTCACTGCCTTTCCACTTACTAATGAGCTTGCCCAGGATACTATGGAAAAGCCTGCTCCCGAGGGTCTTGTCACGGGCCTTCTCGTCCTTGGATGAAGTTATTTACTCTCATGAGTTGAACTTGTAACAGCAAGACTTCTGCATTTCAGCTCTTAAATTCAACCCTTCTCTCCAAGACAGCTTCTCATTGTCTCATAATTCTTGTATTACATGAAAATAATATAAAATCTATTGTTTGCCTTTCCCCTTCCCCTGGCTCTTTGCTCCGTTACTTGTGTTAATGGCATCTTTGCCATGTGGCTTCAGGACATTTTTAAACTTCCCCTTATCCTAGTTCGTTCCGATTCAGTTTCTTGCTATTTCCCACTTCAAGGCACTGTAGGGTTTTTTCAACACAAAATCCTTAAATTTCATTGCTTTATTTTTTCTTTTTTATTCTTATGTTAATTTCCTCTATTCCCCCAAAAATATCTCCTTTTCAAACCACACTGTCCTCCCCAATCTATGCAACATTTTCCAGCCAAAATTATCTTCCTGGCTGAGTCGTCTGAAAATGTTTTATCCTGTTTGAACTGCTTCCAGAGCCTCTCTCCCTTTTGCATCAAATGCCATCTTTTGAAACTGAATTCTCAGCTTAGCATATTAGGACTTTATTTTAAATACTTTATATATTGTTTTCTGCCCTGTTTGTTCTCTTCTGACTCATTGCTAGGCCTGCCCCTTACGAACTCTCTGGCTTTCAGAGCCCTATTAAACATTTTCTATCACCCTGCTGTAATCTTTCCCCTTTCTCTTCTACTGCCCTAGCAAGGTTGGACCGGGTAGAATCTCCCAAGTGAATTACCTCAGTGCTTCCACAGCTACTGTAGAGGTAACTAACCTCTTCCTATATTTTACCTTATTTTGAATGGTAAAATGCAGCAAGCAATTACAGCGTATCTTCTCAGAGAGAAGAATATCAGAATGCCAGGATGTTTACCAGACTCGAGCATGACGATTGGCACTGATTTTTGCCCTGGTTCTCCTCATTACATTTTCTCATGTTGTGTGTAGTCACTGTGACTGAGAGTTCAGATGCTGTAAATGTCTCGACACCTACAAGCTGGTTGATACCAGGCACTGGCCTATGAGATGGAGGAAGGTAGGAGTTATCATCACCGCCTAGCTGGATAATTGGCCCCAGTTAACGCTCTGCACTGAAGCTCACTCAAATACGTACTGTAGGCTGGGGTGGGATATCAGCTTATTCCAAACACAGTGCTGTATACACTGCCTATGTGACATTGCAGAAATAATGAGTTGTACTGAGCTCACAACTCACATGGGTATTATCAACACTACGGTCTATAATCAACAGCATTCTTCCTAAGGAAGCAAAAAAAAACCCCACCAGTCCTAGTATATAAAAACTGAGGGAACTACCTGCAACTTCATAAAAGAGAAGGAAGGCAAATGTCAACCTTACAGTAATACTACAAGACCACAGCACCTTTAACCCACCTTTTCATGGATTTGGGAGAGAGGTCTTTTTCTATATCCTTTGCAGGTGTGCTGTAGGAATCCACATTGCATTCACTGTCATCATCGTATTCATGGTCAAGCAGTGTTCTTGCCCACGTCCCCATGTCATAGGGGGGCAACATTCCTCCAAACTCTGAAGGCAGGATCTCAGGGTGTATTAGTTGATGCAGGCTGTTAAGGTTATTACCATGCAGGAATATCTGTATGTACACACGCAAGTAGAAACAAAGCCGTATCATAAAAATCATCAAAGCTCAGATTACATCATCATTATTAGAGGATATTGTACAGTTTCAATATTTGACTGTTTCGGGCTAACAGAGACGGCCACCAAGGCACGCATCACCTCTGCCTTAAGCATGGTCATACTATGTTCACAAAACCACAAATTGATTAAAGCATAAATGACTTAAAATGTTTGCAGGACAGGGTGAGAACTGATGTCTGGCAGTTAGATGGACTGAAGACTAGATAGATAGACTTAATAATTAAAGAAAAAGAAAGAAAGAAAGAAAGAAAGAAAGAAAGAAAGAAAGAAAGAAAGAAAGAAAAGAAAAGAAAGAAAGAAAGAAAGAAAGAAAGAAAGAAAGAAAGAAAGAAAGAAAGAAAGAAAGAAAGAAAAGAAAGAAAGAAAGAAAGAAAGAAAGAAAGAAAGAAAGAAAAGAAAGAAAGAAAGAAAGAAAGAAAGAAAGAAAGAAAAGAAAGAAAGAAAGAAAGAAAGAAAGAAAGAAAGAAAGAAAGAAAGAACACAAAAATAATTAAAATTCATATTCAATGTGTACATATATTGACTTTCAGCATCCAGCCAGGAGTTTTATAAACAAGATAAATAGTGCGGCGTAATGAAAACTCTGCTGGAAAGATTTTCTTCCTTACTATGCTGGTACTAGTAACTACCATCCATACTTGACAATACATGAATTATGAATGTTACTGGTATAAATATATGAATAATAGTAAAATAGTCTCTGTGACAACAATAAGGGAATAGTTGATGGAATATTTTATATTTTCCATCAATGTTTTGACAGACTGATTTTCATATATGCTTTACATATATATATATGTATATTCATATGACGTAAATGTATTTATGTTTATGTTTAACCTTAGTGTGTCTCTTCAGAGATCTGGAACATGTGAGCACTAGAAACAGAGCACCTCTGGATTTGGACAGCCTTCTCCCACGGATACCAGACTTTCCACAGGAAGAAAATGCCTGCTTTTGGGTATGGCTACATAGAGAGAGCTCGCAGCAGCTATTTGTAGACTAGCAAGTAACACGGGCCTAGGATTCACCCTTTGGAACTAGGAGCAAGTCCTTTCACCTCCAGAACAAGCTCGTCTCATCCATACTGCTCACAGGTCCATGCCATCCCCAAAGTGTTTCTGGGCTACGTTTCAGAAAGCAGCAGCTGGCACTGGCCAG
>NW_010424599.1:18252-57595 GCF_000710305.1 Buceros rhinoceros silvestris
TCGTAAAATACCGCCACTGGGCACGGCCCCGCCCCCTGCCAGAAAGTGTCCGTTCAGCTAAGCAGGAGGAATGGCAGTGCCCAACCCTTTCTAACTAACTAGCACAGAGGCAGCCAAGAAGGCAAGGTAGGATGTTGCCTCCTAACCGGGGTACGCTGCCTCTAGTTCCCCACGGGGCAGGCAGGGGCGTGCACACAGACAGACATAAAGCGTTACCCATTCACCTCCCACTTCACCTTGCAGTGAATCCTCTGGACAGCTACACCCCTGGCATGATTTATCAAGAGTGAAACTCAAAAGGCAGAAAGACAAGAAGACAAAAATATATGCTTGTCTTGTATTGCTTATTTCGGCCCATCTTCCAGTCAGCTGTGGAGACAGGAAGCTTAATACAAGCACACAAACCCAATAATGATCTTCTACCTCAGAAAGGAATTTACCCTGTGCGAAGGAATAAGTATTAATGGCAAAAGTGATTTGTTTTATGGTGCCTTTCCAACTGAATGTTTCACTTCTCAGCAATTGTTTTTGTACAGGCCTATTAATACATTTATATACAGCTATCAGTTGCAAATCTACCACATATATTAAGAAAATCCGAAATAATTCAGGATAAACGCAACAGATAAATAACAAGCCTGATAAAATTCTGAAGATAATTCTGTTGGGTTTGGGTTGGGTTTGGGGTTTTTTTCCATAATAATTCATTCTGCCTCTCATGGTTATTTTAAAGCTGATTTCAAATTTCATGTGCTGGGCATAACTCACATTTTGACACTAAGTTTTGGACTCTAAATTGATATCTGACCATTTCTTAGAGGTATTCAGTATTGACAAAAACAGCTGTAAAAAGTCAGCATTTCAGAAAACACATGCCACTGATGCAGGGCCCTAAATAAAAATGTAGATGCTAACTGATAAGCACCCATGTTCAACTGCCTTGTCACTTATTTTCAGTGCTGTACTTTACTCCCTGGTTATGCTTACACAGCACTTCACTTTAAGCCTCAAACATATCTGGCACTCTAATGCTCTTTGTTAGAGGCTGTAGTCAACAGAGTGCAAGTGAATCCAGCAAAATGGGTTTTCATTTGCAAACTTAGATATTACATAAAAGTCTTTCTGATCTATAGTTCAAAATGTGTGAGGCCTCTCAAGAATAAACTGTCCATAAAAATCAGCTAAACACCAAAGATCATAGTGGCCTTGTTAGATTGTGTTCGAGGAGAGAAAATACAGAGTTGCTTAGAGAGCTGATCCCATTGAAAAAAAACAAACAAAAAAAAACCCCACCCCAAAGATCATCACGCTCTTTGTAGTGCCTTTGACCGTGATGCTGGTAGTGTTTTCCTGGATGATAAATTTCCTATTACCAAAATAATATCATTCTATGTGCTATCACCACCAAGCTCTAATTTAATTGCACTGATGCAAATGATGCAAATGCAGCAGCGTCTCAGAGACTGCTCATGCTTATGCACAATGCATGCACACAAATTTTTTTCATTGGCTTTCATTCAAATCAGCATTTGCAAACCCAGCTGTTGTCAAGGAAATCACACTAGGAAAGGGCTTCATACTCGCTATCCTCTTCTTAAAAGAAAGACACTAATATTTTTACCAGAAATTGAATACAATTAAATTTAATAGAATCTTCATAGAATCTGTAATGTTGGCAATATTTTTATATAAACCAGGAGAAAGCCTTTGCTTACATTTAAAAATACACTTGTGCTCTGCTTGACTATGTCCTTAAAGGATAATGCTGTAAAAGTTTCTAAAAGACACTTAAAGATACTCTTTACAATGCAGACGTATTTAAATATTTTCCACCATTGTGTCTATCTATCTGCTTCATTAGAGTATGATGCATCTGCTGACTACGACTGCCAGGTAACGAACAGACAAACAGAAGAATACCCTTTTTCGTGTCTTCTCCTTTAGAAAGGGCCGTATAACTGTGTAGAGGGCATGGATATACCACGGCTGATTGACGAAATGTATTCCTCCAAACCGAGCTGGAAAACTGTCCTGTGTGTCACAAAACAAATACAAACAAGTGTGAGCTGATTCTTAAGTTGTACAAGCATCAAATATTTTCTTTTTTTAGTGCTGGATGACTTCATTTTAATAATAAACCTTAAACAAGAAGAAACACTCTTCAGAACTGTGTCCCCTCAGTTGAATTCCAACCTTCCACACCAAGCAGCCACACAGCCTGGACAGAGTGGTGAGGAAGCGTGCTGTGATATTTGACTACGGGCACAGCATTTCTAACCTCCAGAAATGCTTTGAACATTTATGAGTTGCCCATAATCCATCTATGCAGTAGGTTTTTCTCTTTTCCACTTCTATGGATTTATCCATTTTTAATAGTAACCATCTCAACTCTTCCAGTGTCAGTGAAAAGCAGAAAAGTCCCTCTTGTTTCCACCTTAAAAAGAAAGTGTAAATCTAAACTACTATTCAAATTTCTGCAATATTGTCCGTATTTCATAAAACTGAGAATGCATTAAACATTATGCATTAAACTGTTATGCAATATCCATGACAATAATTCTTGTCACATAGTCAGGGGCCATCTGGGAGCTTAAATGTAAGGATAGGATATCTGTATTGAAGCAATTACTTCTTTTTTCTTGCCGAAAAACACAAGAGGCAGACAACTCACTAGGAAAAATTCTGATCTGCATTTTCAATTTCTAAGTCAAGAGAATATGCCAGAAGGTTTGCAGTCTGAAGAAGGCAGCTGCTCTGTCCTGGAATACTCTTGCCCAATTCATCGCGTGTCCTCATTTTGTCTTTGTCTGGTTCATCATGTGCACACAAACAATGCAATAAGCTGCTGCCACCTCCTATGCTGCCTAGAGCTGCAGGACTGAGCAAGGAAGCGAGAGGTATAAACAGGCTTGTAAACTGATGTGTGTCCCCTTCTGTCTTCACGGGTTACGTCAGACCCTTCTTGGTGTTTAGATATACAGACTTACTAAACAAATGGCTTTCATCTGAACATTTATTCAACAGGTGGTCCACTCTAGGCAGCCATGGTAGTCACTTAGATCAAAACCAGGTTCCTCACAGCGGCAGCAACTCCCATTTGACAGTACAGGTAAATAAGGACATGCTTCCCAGCTACACCTCATCCTCCTCCGGTGTGGATGCAGTAAAGGCAGCTTCGGTCTGTATCAATGGTTGTATGGGGCACTCTGTGCCAATAAACATATTTTGCCTCCTCTGGAGACAAGAA
The DNA here is from genome assembly GCF_000710305.1 of Buceros rhinoceros silvestris. NCBI lineage: Eukaryota > Metazoa > Chordata > Aves > Bucerotiformes > Bucerotidae > Buceros > Buceros rhinoceros. The sequence goes on from NW_010424599.1 coordinate 21,500, forward strand.
AGTAAGCCATATAGAAACATCCAACAGTCTTGAAGCACACTGATTTAAGGTCATAGAGCAAACAGCAAAAGAAATAACCAAGAAAAACTCATAAATTGTATCAACAAATCAAGAACTGTCAGGTAGGGAAGGCAGGAACTGTAGGAAGGAAATCTCTCATGGAATGTTTCCAGACAGGAAAAGTGCGTGTGTCACGAAACATCCGTAGTTCTGTGGATGTGTGCAGACCTGGGGGAATAATGAAGCCTGAACAGGTCAGCTGCTCCTCTCAAAAGCACCATTCAAATAGTGGCAGACACTCCTACTCAGGGGGTCCTTACTTCGGGGTACTATCTGCCTCCAAATTGCAGCAACTTGGTGGATTACCAGATGAAACATTTTTCATCAAGGAGGCAATGCCTTAACAATAATCCACAGGGAGGATGACAGCTACAACACACACCACTAACATCTGGCTGGCCACAGCACAACAGTCAATGCAATTTACCATCTATTTTACAGATTTTCTCCAGAAAGATTTGATTAACAGCAGCCTTGAAATAAAACAGTCCTATTGAAAGACTGTGCTACAGAAGCCTCATCTTGCTGAAAGCCTAGTTCCTGCCAGCGCTGACTAAACGTCAAACAGGATGGTTGATAATGTGACATGTAATTCACCCTGTTCAATATCGTAAATCCCCAAACACCATTTTGAGAACACAACCTCCAATGTACAAAAGGCAGTAAATCATGTCCCTATCATAGCAATCCAACGAATCCGTTAGGAAGGATAAATCACTGCATGACACCTTAACCTTTAGTTGCTGGAGATATCATTCCTCTACAGAAGACTGTGATTATTTGCTTTATCACGGCCGCTGCTCCAGCAAAGGCGGCCAGTGCAGCACGTTGTGGACCATGCACAAAAGAGCAGATGCTGGGGCTGTAGAAGACACCTTGTGTTAGTTTCGTCTAGATGACTTTGAAGATATCTTAAGATATGTCAAGCCTTGTGTGGGTCAAACACCTCTTATAACAAAGGCACTATGGAAGACAGCAAAGCAAACCAGCCATTCTCGGCTACATGCCGTCTTGCATGACACTAAAAGCTCATAAACTAATACAAGTGCCCCAAAACTTACACACACCAAGTTATGGAATGTTGGTTCTTTATTGCTCAAAAAATATCTCACAAACAAATCGAGGACAAATTGTGCATGAGCAGATCTCAACAGGCAAACAGCCACACGCACGCACATGCTGAGAGCAGGCAGCCAAAGATATCTGTATTCCACCATGGGCTAGGAACGGATAACTTGTCCGTTAATACTCAGTAACTTACTAAAGATATTAAATCTCTAGTAACAAAAGGAGTCTCTTTAGAAGGCACCACTTTGACAATTCCACTATCTTTTCCTGCATCTTGGAAACCATTCACATGGAGGATCGTGAAGACATGTGGAATACTCCGCAGACAGAATATGCCACTTGATGTTAAAAGCCAGTTCTCCTCAGTGTTTTTCAGCAATTCTAAAGGCATTTCCCAGAACTGACTACAGAAGTTGTTTATTTATTGATTTCTATGACTGAACTGAGGTGCCCAAATTCAGCAGCATTTCCTAATGAGGAATTAGGTATCCTTACGAATTAGAATGAGGAAACCCAGATCCAAAATCTGGGCCCAGAAAGAGAAACGGTGATTTGGTCAGAATGATCCTGCGCTGTACACAGTGCTGGGACTAGAATTCAAAAGCTGCTGAATGAAGACCCCAAACTGAACCTCAGCAGCACCTGGTGAGAAAATAAAAAGGAGGAATAAGCAACTACAACTGCTAGAGAAACAGACATCTGAAGGTCGTCTGGCTCTTCTCAGACACATCTGACTTCCACATGGGGATTTGCCAGACAGATGGCCATCCTACACAAACAGCAGGTAGGGATTTCTTCCAAATCATTGGTTCTTGGGGGGTTTTACGTAGATTAAGTCACAAGTGTGGTGGCAGACACAACTGCCTCTGTAGACATATTGCACTTCAACCTGAAACCCATGAATCCCATGAATTCTAAGTAAAAGGAATCCCATGCCAGAAAGCAGTAAGAAATGGAGCTCAGCCACAAAGTGCACCATGCATCTGACTGGGAAAGTAATAAATCTGATGGAATGTTATCAAGCCATTAAAAAGGACCTATTATATATATGCAGTGCGTAGATTTTTTTTTTTTTAGCATTCATAATAACATCTGTTTATGCTGCAGAACAAAAACTAAGCGTGTCTTTGATGAACACAGTTTGGGACTGATCTCTCCTCTAACATCTGTAACATCTCCAGCCTTGGAGACTGATCCCAAGCAAACTGCCTCACCAGGTTTCCATATCTGATGACACGGTTCTGCTCACTCACAACACAGCAGTTCTACCTCTCTGCCACACAGAGTTTATACGACATGTCTCCACAAGCTTTTCTCTCCAAGGTCCCAGCTGCTGTGGTCAGCTACCGCCCCGGGCACATATTAAGAAGTCCCGTTTCTACTTGCTAGGCACTAGATCCCACCCTGTTCTGGGCTCAGCCGTGACCTGAGTCACCTCTCACGGTTTCATAAAGGCTCTCCGCTGTGACCAGCAGAAAGTCTAACGGCACATGTAATAACAGCAAAACCAGCACATGACACTTTCAACAGCACCTAAGAGAGCAAAGGGCCAAATTCCTCATGAAAATCAGTTTGAGTCAGTGGTGTCAGACCATTATCATGGAGACAATAAAAATGACCCACCTTTTCCATCATTACCAAATGTGAAGAAGTGAAGAACTTCTGAAAGCCCGCAGCATTCTCACAGAATCACAGAATCATCATCCAGCCGGAAGAGACCTCAAAGATCATTGAGTCCAACCGCTACCCCTACACTGCCAGGATCCCTACACCATGTCCCTCAACACCAGATCCACACGGTTTTTAAACACTTCCAGGGATGGGGACTCCACCACCTCCCTAGGCAACCCATTCCAATGCTTAATAACCCTCTCTGTAAAGAAATATTTCCTAATATCCAAACTCAACTGAATCAAACTATTCTCCACTCAACTGAAATCAGTAGGAGAATGAAATGGGTTTGCACAGCTCTTAGAAGTGTAGTCTTAGAAGCTGCTGGGACTGCTGTGTGCCCGAAGGTGCACTGACAGTCCAGCCACGTCAGGGGCTCACAAGAGTGCTGTACATCACCTGCAAACAGCCTGGACACACCTTGCCACATACGAACACTGCGAGCATGCTTGGGCTGCTCTTACGGGCAGTGAAACTGGTTTTGTGGACGGTACAGAGGCATCCCTCGCAGGACTGTCTAGACAAATATAATGAACGCACTCACATGCTTTACCTAAGGCTGCGCTTGAGTGCTGCGGTGAATTCAGGCCGTACCATCTGCAGGCAACAGGAGGCAACAGAGTCAAAACTGAGAAGACTCTATCTTCAGAACAAAAATTACCTGTTCAAAGATGGCATATTCAATTATTAATATCTTAAATGTCATGTAAGGGTTATTCCTGGAGCTAATAAATTCAGGTCTCCTCCAGCTATTCCAAAAAGTCAAGCACTTCAGGGAGAGAAAAAAAAAATCATTATGATGAACAAAAATAGTGTATTCATAATGGAAAGCTCCACTAGAAAGTCACTGAAACGTTCTCTCTGATGCAAGAGACAGCATGGCTAAACTTAATTTTTAGCACGTTAAAGAGGAAACTGGAAAATCACAGGAAGAAAAGGCCCTGATTAGAAAGAATATTTCACTTCCTTAGCACTCCAAGAGTTGAATTACCAAGAGGAACCAAGAGCCGCCGCCATCCACACCAGGAAATGAAACCCAAATCTTGCTCCCAAAGTGGAACTTTCGCTGAAGCTACAAAAGAACAAGGCATTCCTAACACCAAACTTCTGGCAGGCATCCATCCATGACAATGGTAACTGCAGCATCTCAAAACTGAGTAACTTGTGTGTCCAGACTGACCACCCGGGCTAAACAGATGACCTTATACTGGGACCCTATCCCAGGTATGGTATGGTAGGATGATAAAAAGACTTAGTCTGTGGAGTCTAAGAAGTTGGATTGTTTTGTTTATGAAAACAAATACTGGAAGGCAGATGCTACCTGTAAACATACTAGGGAGAAGAAACAACAGGAGAGATCCTTTCAAAACAAAGGACAGTGCCGACATCCAAACGAGTAAGAAAAAGCTCGCCGTCAACACAGCAACACCGGAAAGCAGTACACAGCTTCGAGTCATCAAACATCCCACAAGCCTTGGAAAGAATAAGCAACCTAACTCATCTTGAGACAAATACTACTAAATCATGAGGAATCTAAGCTTCGGGTTGTCTGTAACAACAGGACAACAACCTCTGCCCTCTGTGTTAAAGCCTTAAAGAAGGTTCAGATCCAAAAAACTTCCAGGTTTCACTGGTGGTGAAATTTTGCTTGACCCTTGGAATAGCTGCTTTAGTGATTTCCTTCCAAAAGACTATAACGTTGTTTGCTCCTAGCCTGAGCTTTTCATGTTTATTAAACAATGTTGAGCCATTCTAAGAGAAATGAAAAGTGACCAAATAAATTTTTGTTTAGAGCACTACCTAAAGGCAAATTAACATCACTCAGTGACATTCCTACAAAATAAGATTTAATTATCTAGAACTGGATGTTGTCATTTTGCTAAGAATGCGGTGAAGCAATTTGACTTTTGGCAGTCCTCCTTTTCATTTCTATTAGTCATTTTATCTTTCAGCTCACATAGAAATATGTTAAATTGAATGAGATAAGAAGAGAGAGAGATGGTATCCATCCAGTGAGAATATTGCTCTTTTTATTGAAGTATCTGTTCTAATTTCAAATAATCTTCCATCTTTCATTTCAATATGTTACTCATAAAAATTATATATCACTTAAATTAGTTAGGTGGATAGGGATTTAAAAGCCATCTGACCACATGTGTGTGCATATTTCTGTATAAATATAACAAATTTTAAAATCTGCACAGACTTTATGCTACCACTATTTGGATAAAGGGCTCAGTTCACTCATTTTTTTAATTTGATGGGCTTGATAAAGACAATATTTTGTACAAAACTTCTCATTTTTATTTGAAATTACTTTATTTTTGCAAATTAACTTCAAGAGGTTTTGGCCTGCTTTGTTTTTTTTTTTTTAATATAATTACAAATTGTGTGAAATTCTTCTAGCAATTTTTGCTTGTTTTGAGAGGGACTTGAGGCTTTTTTCCTTGGCGCATTTGTTTAGTTTGAACCTGGAAAAATGAAGGCTTTAATTTCAAAAAGGAAATGAAAAATGTTGTTTTCCAAGGACAATTCTGTCTTTAACTACCAACACTGTCTCTTTTTTAATTCTAAGTAACACTTAATCTGGAATGTGAGCTATTAAAAAGAGTGGGAAAGACCCTAAACTTTTTCACAGCACGATGCTGTTTTCCAAATTGGCAAAGCCAGAAAAACGTAAGTAAGTAAGTAAGTAAGAAAGATGGTAGAAGCAGGTTCTTCTATACTGCTTTCTTCTCCTGTGATGAAAATCATTCTTTACAATAGGCAGTTACCAGATGATTTCTTCTATGGAAATTCCCACATGGAAAAAAAAAAATCTATTTTTTTCACAGTCCAGTTTGGGATTGTCTTAAGCTTACAGACAAATGGAAAAAACACCATACTGAAAACTGCTGTGCATGGACAGAGTAACAATACTGTCATTACACTGGCGAATAAAAATAATGCAGGAAATTACTGTTCATAAAAATGCCATAGTCACAGTTGGGAAGGCATAAGTCTTTGGCCAGGGTCTGTACAGGAGGAAGTGAAATGCCACTGCAGCATCTCAGAGTTGTACAACCCTCATCCCGGAGTCACCCTCTTTTAGTCCTTGAGACTGTCCAGACGCCCAAACAGCCCTTGGTCTCTGCCGAAACCACTGACCACAGGATTACTGTCACCATGCTTTTGATCACGCAGAAAGCCTCCCACCGCCCTGAGACCATTTCCAAGAGGAGCCATCCGTAGTTACCTGAGTGCTCCTCTTGTGCCTAACCACTTCCAAATGTGAGCAGGCTAAATAGCACCTTATCTAGAATTGCCTCAGGGTGCTACACTTGTTCTGTTTTATTCAACCAAAGTGTGATCTCTCGTGCTATCTCACATCTCCTTCACAGCAGAAGAAAGGAAGGGAAACCTTACAATAATGTTAAGGGAGGATTGAAAGAAACAACAAAAACGATAGAAGTAAAAGTGAGGAGTAGAGGAAAACAGGAGAGATTAAAATTAATTCAGGGAGGGATATAGAGAAATGACTATGATGCGCAAGGGAAAAAGACATTAATCATGTTCCTTTTCTAGCCCCTCTTCAAAACTTGTACAGAAAGGCAGGAAGAGAAAAATGTAAAGTGTTCCTACATGGAGTACACAAGTTTTGCAGTCACATGTCACGACTGATTTTGTTGACTCACAAGGTATGTAAATACCCAGTCTTACAACTTGCATATAATTTCTGCTTATCTTCCCAGAAGAACCGGAGCCAACCTATGCATTTTTAATTCTGGTTTGGCTTCAGCCATAATTTGCAAGAATACACATTAATTTACTACCCTTAGTGGTATATCAGTATACCTGTCCAGGCAGCAGGGCTCACAGGTCTGCAGATGGACAGGGTGAACATAGACACTGCACAGAGGCAAAAATGCAAGTTTCCTTGTGGTGGCAGCTTTCAAACAACATTGCGTAGCTTTGCAGTGCCAACTAGTTACTAAGTTAAAAGACACCAACCAAAGTTCTCCAACCAGAATATTCACCTTTTTTCCCCAGCAGTGGAGAACTTCTAAACTGTTGTCCACAATTTTATTGTCCAAAGCTCCTCCAAAAACGCAACTCTCAGTTTCAGACAGGATGCATTAAAATTGGATTAACATTTCATCAGTTTCAATTTACAATAATACAACAGACTGAAAACCGTAGTGATTCAAGGCTTATTTCAGGAGCCCTATGTTTCCTCATACTTTGAGGAATCAATCTCCATCACTGCAGTAGGCACTAAGCGCAATAATCGTTTCAGCCATCCAATTTTGATCTGTCACTATGTGCAAATCAGAGTCCTGCAAATTGAACTGAACTGTAAAATTGGACGGATAGTGATTTAAGAAAAATCAGCTGAGGACAGCCACTGAGATCTAGAATGCAGCATAATTAAGCTTTAAATTACTGGGGAAATTGAATAACTGGGTCGAGATCCATTAATAAGTATTATATTTTATTAGAAGTAGAGGTATCATGAACTGTGCAGCATACAAATTTTCAAGAGGTCAGCTCCCGGCGGTACAAAACTATTTCCAGTTCCAAAAAGTGTTCAAATGTCTTTTCATAGGACAGAAAGGAGATTTGTTTCAGCCTTTCAGCTTCAAGAAAGCCTTAGTCTGAACTGCTCAGCTACCCTTTAACTTCACAATGGTGCTTGTAAAGATACGGTTTTCCACCTTCACTTCCCTCTTTTTCTGCACCCCTGAACAGCTGCTGGTGGTCCACACATAGAATGGTTGTGGGAGCCCAGGGAATTTCAATACTATTTGACGGAAAAGTGTCATTCCAGTTATTACTCTGGAAGATTGTAAACCACTGTGGTTGAATTTGAAGATCAGATATCAATCCCATGGTTTTTTAAAGCCACGTAGGCATGGCTGTTTCTGTGTCAGCTGTTACAGAGGAAACCCTGCCAGTGAAAAACAGAGATTCACAACGGCGTAAATAAACAACTATTTGTTTTATCATACACATCTAGGACAAAGCTAATATGGTTATTGTGCTATCAGGAAGTACCAGTAATGAAGAAATGTGATGGTAGATTCTGTCCTAAAATCACACTCTGAGCACTCTTGAAAATTCATATCCAAGGAGTTGAAAGATCAAAATCAGAAATGCAGAGGTCTTCTTGCTATGATAGAAGTGGAACTCATGCGAATCTCTTCTCAGCATAAGAAAGTAACAGTAGCCTCAGTCCACATTACATGGATACCCACAGGGAAAAAGAAATGCAATCTGAAGCCATCTGGAGTGCCAGGTTCGGCGCTCAGCTCCGCAGCACAAAGCAGTCACGTACATACTGGAGTGAGTCCAGCAAAGGGCCATGAAGATGACTAAGGAATTGGAGCACCTCTCATATCAGCAGAGGCTGAGAGAACTGGGAACATCCAGGAGGATGAGAAACATCTCATGGAGGAGAGAAAATTCAGGGGAATCTTATCAACGGATATAAATACCTGCAGGAAAGGTATCAGAAGCCAGAGCCAGGCTCTTTTCAGCGGTGCCCCAGTGACTGGACCCAGAGGTAATGGGCACAAATCAAAACACAGGAGGGTCCTTATGAACATAAGGAAACCATGTAAGAGTGCACAGTTCTTAACAAGTCAGACACTGACGAAAAATACAAAATCACTGAGGTTATATAAGGACTTTCTAGCTGATATTTTCAAAAAAACCCCACTTCACTTCCTGAAGCTGAGCTACTTCTGAAGTTCATCATCAGCCAGTGCAACCAAAGTGATGACAGACTTCTCTAACTAAATAAAAAACCTGATTTGCAGGTAGATGTTAATATTTACCCTATGTAATGTAGTCAAGCTGCTTGGCTTGCTGGAGAACACTCATCTTTTCATCCCAAGTGACTGTCGAAAACACACATGGCTTACTCTTCCTAAATGAAGGCTTACCATACTTGAAAACCATGAAGCTGCATGAACCATGCTCTCTGGGCCAGGACTTACAAAACAGTACCCACTGCCAAGCTGTCTGCACAACACTGAATAGGCTGTTTGCAGCTGGGAGTGAGCTGCTCGTCCTGTTCTGGCTGAACAGCCACCCAAAAAGCAAGCCTAGCTTTTCAGAAACGTCACAGAGGGCAAGTCAGGCAGCTTCCAGACCAGGGGAAGCCTGCAACACTCAGATTAACTGCATTCAGTAACAAATCCTTTAGGAAAGTTCAATTTCTGTTTTGAGACTGACTGTTTACTATGACACCCTGAGCTCTACCTACCTAATAAAGGGCAGTTGCATCTGAAAGTGTATCTTTTTCCAAATACAGCGTTGTTTAATAACATATATTGCTGATGCATATGTAACATCTTCAAATGCTTTTAACTATAGTTTGGAAAATGTTTATTGCTCTACTGTTAAAATGTTATTCAAATGGTAGCATCTGAAGTATACTAAAACAGTGTCACCGATTTTTTAGACACCTTAAGAATGTGCACAAAGAGATCCTACTTCCTTCTCCTTCCTTTCTACTTTTTTGACTCAGCCACCTTCTGATTTGCAGCCCTCTTCTACAGCATGGCATAAATTTTCTGCTTTCTTGTATTAGTCACTCCAGTGCTACTGGCTGATGCTAACAGGAGAATTAAATCCCCAGTCCGGGGACGATGACATATGGTATGCCTGAATGGATTTAATGGAAGGGAGACACACCCTGATGGCCATCACTTGATTCCCATCCATTAGCACCATACACTGCACCACGCCAGGCCATCCGGCACAGACGTGCAATCAGTCACACAACTGTGCAACCCTCACCCACTTGTCATACACGCTACAGCTGCAAATGCCCCTTCTGTGACCGCCATGTGAGCCCTCAAAAGGAGCCTGAAAATACAGAACGCCTCACTTCAGTGAGAATATCATTAAATCTTAAACAAGCTTCTACCCTCGCTTAACTGAAGAGCCAAGAGTCATTCCTCAGCAACTAAGAAAAGCATCGTATGACAAGCTGAAACAAAATCAGAGACACTGTTAATGCAAGTAGACATGGCCTTTTCCAACCTGTCCATTTGCAAACAGATGCAGTGGTTGAGGGAATCTGGAGAGCATGTCACGAAGCTCTCGTACCTCTACAACAAGCAGTTTAAGCCAGAAAAATCTCCTGTTAGGTACTGAGAGGTGAGAGGCCACAGCAAGAGATAAACGCTGACCCAGAGTGTACATTTGCTAGACGTAAGGTATTTTCGACTGCCACTGAAGAGAATTGCATCAAAATCTGAAACAAATGTGTAAAATAAAGCGTGTGTGCCTGCGTCTGTGTCTAAAAATCATTACGCCTCAAACATCAAATTAATCTCTTAAATAATTTATTTCCAGTTTCCAGTAGCCTATTCACTTTAATTTAAAACAGATTTAAGAGCTCAGACTATCAGTGTAGGACAAAAAAAATGAAGGCACTTCCCATCTAGGAACCAGAGTCAGTTCTTTGTGTTCTAGTAGTAGATCAATTATGTATTAGAACTGCTGCTGCTTGGTTTTTAATCCACATTTAGTTCACAGACCTTGAGCAAATTCGATGTTACCATATTAAAAAGGGAAAGCAACAGAATAAGCTGTACAGAAAAAAAAAAAAAGAAAAACAGATCAAGCAAGGGGCCAATTAATCAGCCAAATGCCAGCAATGAGGAGACAGGCTGCCTACTGCCAGCACGCTGGGAAATAAGAAATGCACAGATAATTCATTTAAGTTCCCTTAAATGTAATAAAACCCACTTGGAATAACCATAAGATAATTTCCAATATGTTGCATTTTTACCCTTTTTTTTGGCAATTCACTCAAAGAGATCTGCTGACGTGTATATACGTGTACATGGTAATACTGTAGATCTATAATACCTGTTCTCTCATACCTGAATGAACAATATTTCAAGCCACATTCTACATATGAGCTACCAGCTGTTTGCTTAGCCATTTAAAGACCCTGTCTGGGTATTTACTGAAATAGATAATCTGAAGCAGTACTCCAGTCAGCTTTGCTCATTTTGGAGCCTGGCTGATACATCTTCACACATAGCCGAAGCATTAAAAATTCTTCCACTTTCTGAACCCAAATCTCTGCATCATCATATCCACATTGCAGCCCTTCAGCACCAAAATTAAAAGCAGCATGAATATTAAAGTGTTTTGTGATAAGAATGCAGTAGCTAAATCTGCCAGCATACAAAAGGCAAAGGCAAACTTAGAAATTGAGTTCACTGAAATAGAGAGTGGAGGGAGAAGGAAGATTAAAAAAAAAAAAAGTGGAAAATTATCTCCAAATGCTTGCTGGCTATTACTACTGCCCCAGGAGCTGTAGTTTGAGTGCTCTAAGCTTCCATTTCCTCACAAAGACAACATTATTTGGTTGAAATATTTTTCCTACAGTGCACAGTAGTCTCTCCTAGAGACAGGAACAGATACAGCCTAGAGGTAAATGGGGACGTGAGGTGTCTGAATGCTCCACTCAGTACTGGCAGCCTTCCCAAACTGAAACATTTCACTTTTGACCCATTTGATACTTGTCTACGGGAAAAAAAAAAAATCTCTAGAAGGGAGACAGTTTACATAAACATTCTCATTTAGTCTTGATGGAAATTTTTTGACTCTTCTTAGAAAGGCTGCAGTGTCAAAAGTTATAATGTTTCTGCTTAAATTTTCAAAGGAACTACAGCACCCATGGTTTTGTGTGTTTGAACGCAGCACCTTGGAGCTATACTAACAGATTCCAGTCTGTTATTTGCCAGGATCATACAAAATGCAAGCTTATGCCAGGATCAGAAATTGAATTTCATGCAGATCTGATGTGAAGACTTACGTGATGAAATAAATCACAGACAAGCACTATCTGTGTCTCCCAAGACACCCTCCGTATTGAAACAGATTGCCTTGTTATTTTGAGCTGTTCCACTGCTGGAAACTTCATCTCCCAGTTCTGTGACTGTGACAGACCTCGCCTGCAAAGTGAGGCCATGCAGATTAATCTCCAGCGCAGTGGAAGTGCAGTGCTGCATGGTGGTTCTTGGAACTGCAGTAACTGGTTCCTCTCCTTTAGACTCAACTCTGCTCCAAAGCTCCAGCACAACTGAACAGCATTGGTGTGCTCTTTAGAGCTGTCAGCTTTCAGCAGAAAAAAAGCAACCAAATTCTTGACTGCTTCTGCTTGTATAAAGTCCCATGGTGCCATCGTAGAAGTAAAAGCATTAACCCCAATGTCTTGGTCAAAAAACAACCAAGTAATCTCATTCCACCTATCTAAATTCTCTCTATACTTTTGGTTGACTCCAGCATTTTCACTGCAGTATTCAGCTGTCTCAAAGTCTCACCAACATTGCAACACACCAGACACGGCAATTTATTTGATGCAGGATGTGATCATGTCATCACTACAAACATGTAACATTGAGAAGAACCATTAAAGTTAATAGTGAGTGGGTCTGCAGAGCTCAGCTCTCTGTGACATTCCAGTCCTGCTGCGCTGGCCCACAAGGGTGAGTGCAAAGACCTCCAAAGCAAAGTTCTTCATGCGCAGCTCACTCGCTTGAACTCATTGTGGGCTTGCAGTAGCTTGACTGCATCAGGCGTACTCCACAATCTCTGACTATAGAGACAGGCCTTGCCCTACTACTTTCTTGTACCTCAAGAAATACCAAGATAGACAAAATAACATTTTACAGAACCCAAGAAGCATCTATACTGTGCATTTAACAATACCCAAAGCATTCGTGGAGAAGAAACTCATGAAACTGCTAGAGCAAGTCAAAGCCACCTAGCACTCTCCTAAACTATTTGGAAGGTGAGCAGAAAACAGGCATCATCCCCAAAATGCTCTTTGGGTGTAGCTATCTGTTTAGGTTAACAAAAACATGAATAGCCAGCAGTAGGAGCAGCCCTGGGCAGGTACACTTTGTTACTACAGATGTAGTAATGTTCTCTTAGAGACATTGTCCACTGACAGCTGCCCATTATAAACCAGCAAGAAACCCATGAAAATATGAAGTAATTTTAAACTAGTATGCCTCAGACAAAGCAAACACATTCGCTTTAGGATGTAAGCTACCGACCTTCTAAATTATATTGATTACACAGAATAAACCCGTTAAATACCACTAATTAGAGTGGCTACCTGAGCACTATGAAGTCTGTTGTGTAAATACGTATTAAGGACTCCTGGGAGCTGATTCCATTTACTGCAAGACCTTTACTGAATAGCTTTCTTTATGAAAATTAGCATCACACAAATGCTTCTGTTCATATTGGCTGAAACTTCTGTTATCCACATTCTGTTTAATCTGAAATGGAGACTAGAAATGGCTGCAAGATACAAACCATTCTCCAAGCAAAATATTTATAATTATTACTTTCTTATTCTTTAGGTCTTCAGCATCCCTGTAGCACTGAGCAATGTTCTCTCAATTATATTTAAGTGTTAAGCAAGTACGTTCTGTCCATATTTCCATTAACTCAGTAGGTAACTCAAAGGTTTCAGCCTTAAAAGACTGGGATCAATAACAAAATTGGTACATGCAGAAAAAGAGCCCGGTTCTGAACACTGGCTGCAAGTGAGGGACACCAGTACTTACTGACCAGCACATCTGGTGAGAGCATGCAGGGGTTTTGAAGAATCTCAGCTAGAGCAGCATAACTAACTGCTTCTGAGGAGCTGGTCTCTGCAGCACATGAGAATTAGGCCAGGTCCAATTACAATTAATAAATCCAAAGTAAATAATAATCCAAATGTAAGGTTGTAAATGTTGACACCAGTAGTTACTTCTGATGATATGCCTGACTGGAAACAGTTCTCTGCTATTGAGTGTCTACCAAATGCCTTTTCTGTGTAAGAGGCTTCATAAGTATATCAGTAAAACCAATTTATTCCCTATCAACAGGTGAACAGCATGGCCCCATTGGAAGAAAAAGCTGGGCTAATGGAGCAGCTGAATTCAGAGTAGATAAATTATGTGATCAAGATCTTTGCATCATTTTGTATTTCACAGAAAAAGAAAATTACAAGTATTTTATTTTGGGAGAATAAAGCTTTCTCTCGGGTTTTTATTTGACACAAAATTAAATACAGATGTAGATGTGTTCACAAAAAATAAAATTATATTTTCTAAAGTGCTATTCTTAAACAGGTGGTGACAGATTAATATAACCCAGCACCAATGCAAAAAGCTTGCAATGTGCATTCTACTAGAGCACAAAGTTTATAAAATAAAAGCATTGTGACATGATTATCAGGCTGTATGTAGTCCACACAAATTCATATATTTATATATTTATATAGTCCACATAAAATATGATTCTTCCCTGATCCACATCATCCCTGATCCTCATACTGAGGTGAGTTTTTCAGCACTACACAAGTAGTAAAAATTACAGATGCTATTTACTATCAAAGCATGTGCATAGGTGAGTGCATCACCTGCCTTTGCTGCAGATGGAAGTATTCCCACTGCGGACCATACTACACTGCCCCAGACATGGCTCCCAGCCAGGTAAAGAAGATATTTGTTTTCTTCACATGTGGGATCTGAAATAATGCCTGAAGCAAGAATCAAACCAGAAGCCAAAATTTTGAAATTCAAGCAAGTAACTCTCTGCCCAACCTGTCATGCTTGGCTTTGTTTAAATGCACATCAAAATGACACCAGCTCTGGTGATCCCCATGGGCAGGCGACCACCACCAGTTCTCTGAAGCTTCAGGGCTTCATGATTGCAGGAGGCTGCAGCAGAGCTCACAGGAGCCTGCAGATGGGCATAGGGGAAGAGAACACATAAAACCACAGAAAGACACCAGCATTATGGACAGGAAAGCTTGGCCTCCCTGCACTGGAGCGTCTTGTCTAGCTCAAGAGGATGGAAAAGTGGGGCAGAGGTTTGGATCACTTTCGGTGAAAGGCACCTGTACAGTCACTGCAGGTAGACTTTGAGCCTTTGCTGCAAGAATGGAGAGTGGCATTAATTACCTTAAATGTGTTAACTAGAAACATGACCGTTAAAACTAATTAAAGATGTTTAAAAGCTGGTTTTGCCTCACTGTTATGTAATACGAAGGGAAATGAGCTCTGTTTTAGGACTCTGAAAATGAAGACAAAACAAATAGCACACACAAATATGAATCTCCATCCCCAAGTCCCATTCCACAGCCTGGACCTTGCTTGCTCCCAACATGCTCACCTGTTAGCTGGGAAACAACCCAGAGATTTGACTTTTCAGCTCCAACTTCTCTAATTGCACTCCTGATGACGTTTTCCTGCAGTGACAGCTCCTATTTTTACTCCTCATTCTCCTTTTCTTTAGCATATAAATGCATTACAGTACTTTTCACTGTAAAACAACTCTCTGTTCATCCCATCTCTATGTTACTGTCAATACTGAAGAAACAGGATGCCCTCAGCTGCTGCATTACCCCTTTTCTCTGCCTGCTCCCCAGTCTCCCTATTCCATGCAAACTGTCCTCCCCCAGTCTCAATGCTCTAGGTCACCTTTCACCATCCCAAAGACTCCAGCCCTTATTCCCTGCTTGCTTCCCTCTGAACATCACCCTGAGAACTCCCTTTACCTACCTTCATTTCACTGTCACCCCTGCGCTGAAGGGTACAAGCCTCTCCTCCTTCTTTCACAGCCAAGCCTCACTCATCTTCCTGACCGGCCGAATGCTCGTGTACAGCACTAAGCTCACATTCTCTCTGGTTTTATTTTCTATAATGTTGCCGTGATCCCCACAAAGCACTCAGCTAGTAAACTCACATCCTTGCCATTATCTGTAAAGTCCTGTTTTCCTCTAACACCATGGTTTCTACTGCAAGACCAATACTTAGCATGTCTTCCCACACCCAAGTAGGGGAACTTGACCCCTTGATCTTTACTCGCCTGCTGCCACGCTTTTAGTTGCAAAAAAATATTTCAATTTAAGGGTTGGGCTTTTTTGATCAATTTAGGCTTGACGAGTCCAGGGCTATGAATTTCACTCCATGTTCAAGGGATCAAAACTAAGAGAGAAAGGACAGGAACACATCTTCCACCAGTAAAAGGAGAGAAGAAACCAGGCTGACATTATCTGGGTGGCAGAACTGCAGTCTGTGTGAATGCCGACTGAATCTGACTGAATCCCCTTTTTAGTTTTTATTGTGCATTCAAAAGAAAATCAAGTTTCTGAACAAGCAGGGGTGAAAAGCAAGCAACACCTCGCCCCACGTGATGAACTAATAGCAAAACCAATAATTTTGTATCCGTCTGCTTTGCAGCAAAACACGTCTTCTGCAATACAGCATGTGAATCAAAGCAGGTTATGCCCAGGGTTCGCTGCAGGACACAGAATAAAACAAGTTACCCTAAACCATCCTCCCCATCAGCCCACAACTGATGCAAGCTCGGGAATGCCAAATAAAAAGCTGAACGGCATGCCAGGGCTCCACTCGCTCCATCCGGCCTTACCTCAGCAAGGGGGACAGATGGTGCCAGTGACTCAGAAGAACGTCCAAAGGCTCCCATCTCACAGCAATAACCCGTGTCCCAGCCCTGTGACAGGCTGTCAGCCTTGCGAACAGGAGTTTTCAAGGACACAAGTGTGAACTTGGTGCTGGTAGGAAAACATGACAAATTGCTCTCAGGCTTCTCTTTTGGCAACCTGGGCAAAGATGCTTCTCTTTTGGAGTCTCACCAGTGTGCTCCTACATGTGAGAAGGCAGGGCCTTAGGAAATAATGCTCGGCAACACAAATTACAGCATAGTGTACTACTGTTCACTAAGTTAAAATTGTCAAAAACCTTTCCAGGAAGGAAACGCCTCAGGAAAACCGTAACAGCTTTGCAAGCAAGATTTCATGACTCTAAAGGAACTCAATCCCAACTTTAAAATCTGTAAAAAAACCCCACCAAACGCTCTGGATTCTGCTTTTCTATTTCCTGAGGTTTTTCTAATTAATGCATTTCCAAAATAAAACAAAGCAATTGCAACTCTGTTCTCTACTGACTCTTTAAAATCTTTTCCATTTCCAGAGTGTAAAATTATGGCTTTCACATTTTTAGTGTAGGAAAACAAATACGAAATTGCAATTGAACTTCTTTTCCCAGGAAGTAGCCACACCACAGGGTGAACAAACACAGGGAAACACTGCCTCAACTGTCTGGAGCCAGTCAGTGGCCAGGACTGATTAGGGCAAGGAAACTGGGCACAGCACTTTGCATTGGTAGACCAAGACCTGAGCAGAAATGGACCGCTGGAAAGACCTGTGGCAGTAACAGCCACAGTGATGGTATTCTTCGAGCCACAACCCGGTAATGACATAAGCACATTGAGGTTCATGGGGAAGAAGAATTTTCTCTTATTAGACAAATTAGCACAGAATGAGACAGTTACATATTGACCCAAACTGGTCTTCTGGGAGGTTGCTACACACCAAAAGCTTTAGATGGCACTTTTATGTCCCTTAATAGTGACACAGATACTTCTACTCATCCCATCTCAGCATAGTGCACTACATGCTCAGGGGATGTCAGTCACAATGCAGTTGCCATTTGCTCTCCCAGCTTGGGCTGGTCCTCAAAAGACCCTCCTAATCCACCCTGCTTCATACGGGCCCCCAAGTACTCTGCCCTCAGTCCATTTCTCTTCTTCCCATGTGTCAGACTGAACGGGAGTTCAAACATCCCCTCTGTGCTGGTAGCTCACACAGAGACTTCTCTTCTCCAGCCCTCTCTTGTACAGTAACTTAAAATCACTGCCTGTTGCTTCGATAATGCCCAGCTAAAGACCAATGCAGCTAGAGTAAGAGCTGCTAAACTTGCCACCCTTACCTCCACTCTCGAACACTGTCGTAACAGAGCCAAGCCATTCACCATATGCAGGCCCTAGTGTCAGACTTCATTTTGACCCATCTCAAGCTTCACACATCTCATCTGTGCTTACATCTGGCAAATACTTCTTTTTATTGTGTTGCTTAGATGATATACTCGGCTGAAAGAGTGCACTCATCAGTGCAGCAAATTATCTTTTTTTCCAAAAACACAGAGGCATGCCTTTTTTTCTTTTTCAAAGACATCAGGGCTGCAAATACATGGATTTTTCATCTCAGTCCTCATGTCTGCTTTCCTAGCCTGTGATTTAAAGGAAGATTAAAGACTAGCTTATGAAAGTTCACCACAGCAACTGCTGATGTCATTGGGAACTGGATTCCCAGATGGGGCTTAAAGAAAGATGAAGACCCTATTGACAATTGACAATATTGCTGACATTATTCAAGCAGCTAATTAAGCCACAACGCCATGCCACTCTATATGCTCAAAAACTAAACAAACAGAAAATGCAGCACCATTAATATGCTTAGTTATTGGTGTTACATAAATTTAGCCCACAGAAATTAACTGTTCATGGAAAGCACAGATTATTCACTCCTTTCCCATCCAGTAGTAGAAAACCAGAATTATTCATGCAGCTACTCCATGATGCCTTTGATTATTCTACTGGAAAAAAAAAATGTATGTTATTCCTCAGAAAATTAACCTAAGCACTGTATCCCACATGCTGTAAAATGTAGCACAATTTTTACCCATTTAATTACAAGCACATTTAAGATTGAAGGAGAGGGGACACATGTTACTATTAGTTTGGACAGCTCAGACAAGTGCAAGTAGTGATTCTCCCCCTTGCTGTGTTTGCCATCTTTTTAGACAAGGTAAAACTTTTGTGTATGTACAAGCCCAAGAACAAAAAGCACATTTAAAATCACCAAAGTGTACATGTGTGCCCCTTTTGTCCATTTCAGAGGCAAGTTACTGCTAACATGCCTTTATGGCAGTTTGCTGCTTGCTCCATCCTCCCAAAGGTTGTGTACTGGAAGTCAATCAGCCCCATGGCATGGAGATACACCCATAAAAGGAGAATACCTGCTACAATACCAAAAATTCCCAGGGATGGAGCATGGGGGGGTTGTTCAGGACTTTAGCAGTTATCATGAGGAAAAAATGCAATTAGAGGAGAAAGCAAAGATCGGTTGCACAGCTTTAAGAGACACTAGCAATGAGTACAAATAGTTATGTTTTGTGTATCTGCTATGATTACAAGAACTTGGACGACAGGAATGAGAATGAGGTAGACAGATCATCTCCTCCCTACATTTAAGTGAAAGCCTTGAGACCTGGGACAGTGCCTGAGTGCTGGACACAGCCAAAAAGTTGAGCAATTCCGTTACGCAGTGTGGCTGCCATCCTCAGGGAGGGACATCAGAGCTCATTACAGAAAAACATAAGGTTGTCAAAGAGGAGCTCTTAAAAGAAGATGTTTACAGTTGCCATATGAAAGCAAAACAATTCATAAAGCAGATTTAAAGAGACAGAATTTCAACAGGATGAAAAGAAAACATATAGTAAGGCTCACCTTGCAAGTAAGATGCTGCTCAGTTTGATTTTATTCCTACAACTTAAAGCTAGAACACATAGTCCAAGCTGTTCCCATGGATCATCAAAAGGATGAATTCTTAACTGGCTTTCCATGCAGTTTTTCTCTTTAAAGGCTCAAGTGCTACTTTCATTTGATAATGCACTGATTTTCTCTGAAATCCCCTCCTGTCATGGCTACCCTGATCAATTAATGTGCTATAAATAGAGCTGCCAGATTCGTTTCACTGGTCTCGTTAAACTGCACCCCCCGCTGAATTTCTGTGGAGAGCAGAACTGGATCATACTGATAGCAATAGTATGAAGATGCTATCTACAGAAATGCTATCAGGTTTTCCAGAGAAAATCAATCGCTCAATATTCCTAACAACAAGCTTTGAAAAGCATGACCCAGTGGCGCTCAGCTGACACCCAAAGCATACAGCAAACCTTGCTTGCAAAGCTGCAGCTCTAAAACCCTGAAAGATAAAGGATGGCAAAATAAGTGAAGAAGGGGCTCATAATCCCTCATCGTTCATAACTATTTAACTGCATTCCTTCATAATGGATGCTGGAGCTATGCAGCTAACCTATATAATTCTTCTGGAAAGCGGAGTAAGGATTCAAGGAGGAACACAGTCCCAAGGCGTGTTTGGTGCCTGTCAAAGGTGATGTGCTTACTGACTAAAACTAGGAGGGACTGACAATATCTGGTGGTACGATATAGGCTAATTATTGCAGATGTATGTCAGTTATGGTGTCAGAAATTTTAATCTTTATTTTGTAATGGTATGGCAGTAGAGCTTTTAGAAATTTGTTCCAGAGATGACATTTTACTCAATGAGGTTGGAAACAGCCATAAGATATGAAATGGAGTAGTCTCCTTGGAAACATTTCAAAATCTCATCTGGAGGGCAGCTTTTGGCTCCCCACTCTGCCCTACACACTGCCCTATCCTTACATAATGATCCTGTCTTCTCCTAACATCCTTTCTGTCCTCTTTTTATCACTGCTAAGCACTATCCTTCAAAATCTTTTCCATCTCCCCCCCCAAATGAAACTCTATTTTCACCACAGACTTTCCTGCAGGGTGAAAATCCCGACTGCACAGGCTGAGTTTTTAACTACTGCACTTGAATTCCTGAACGTGTGCACTGTGCCTGTGTGTACTCACTGGTGTCTGAGTGTTCTCTAGGAGGGGGTTTTGTATGAAAGTCTGAAGCATCGACTGCAGACCTCAGAGAACTGGCTGTACCTTGCAAAGGTTTGTGAGATGAACACTGGAGGACTACCAGTACTTGATGTTTTATCCTGGATCCTTCATAATCAGCATGGTGGCTTTCAGCCAGAAGATGCAGTGCTCTAAATGATACTTTCACTCAAAGAGCTTAGCAGAGGATGAAGTCACCTCCCAACAAACTAAGAATAGTTTGTGTGTAATGAGGCACATTCGGTGCAGTATCAGGTAAGAACCAATGACAACCGCAGATTAAACATCCATTTAAGGAGGCCCTCTCCTGAACCACAGCAGAACCACTTTCTCCTTCCAGAAAATGTTTTCAGTAAGGGAAGTGCAAAGGGTTGAAATCCAATTCTCCTCAGAGATAAAGCCCTCCCCAATGTGCTTCCAACAAATACAACAGATTCTTAAGAACCAACTTAAAAGAGCAAGAAATTAACAAATACATTTGAAAATACGGTCCTTCATCACTGATTAAAGCTTGCATTTTCCAATGCCACTGTGTGGTATTGGAGACAGTCCCATAAAATAAGTGGCCTGAATACACATTTTATAGTCAGAACTCAAGCCTATACTGCGAGCATAGACGCATAAAACTGCAAGAACCAGCAGGCACCCTGACGTAAACAGAACTGATCTGGAGAAATGCTGACATGAGACTCTCAGAGTCAGATGCTGGAGTTACACTCAGTTTTCTGGATTGAACGTACAGCCAAATTTCCCCCAACAGGTTGATATGTGCCACACCTAAGATTTCAGCCCATATCCACTTTTGGACATTCAGGATGTATAGAAGAAATGTTAGTACTCGATCCTTTTTATTACAGAAGACACTGGAAAAGATTACAAGCACTATTTTCCTATTCCACACAACAAGTTAGAAATGTTTTTTTTAAGAACTTATTCTGTTCTTTGCAAAATATGCAGGAAATGACTGGTGAAAAACATTTTGCCTGGGGTTTTGAGGTGGGTTTTTTGGAAAAAAACTCTATTATCCAAGTTGATGGAGTATGATGCTTTAGAAAGAGTTCACAATTTTTTCTTAAGAAATATAATTTTCTTTATGTGTTATAAATCTAAGCTTTCAGTTCCTGAACTACTTTAAATCACCAGAGTAGCACTTACTTAAACACAGTTATGCTTTTTAAAACACAAGAATTGAATTGTCTTCATTTTTTTATGACTACGAAACATGAGATGAGAGAAACCATCACCAGCCTTATCATTTCACATTTTTAGGGCACTTCCCCTGAGAGAAGCTTCCCATGTTTGTTTTTCAATGCTACTGAAATATCACAGCAGTGTTCTTCCTGCTTATAACCACAGCAATCGCTTATAACCAAAGTCAAAATTTTGCTTATAACCAAAGTCAGGTTGTAAAAATAATTGTCATAGGAGCTGAATACTTGCTGAGGAATAGAAACAAAACTCACAAAAAATTAATAGGGTATTGTTTTGGGGAATGAGCTTAGCTGATATTACAGGCACTATGTGCAAAGGCAGTATGTACTGAAGAAAACAACATACCGTGCACAGCCCAGAGATCACAGAGGATTTTATGAGCATCACAGAAATCAAAGATTAAACTGATTTCAGAAAATAATTCCAAAAATGATCCAGTATACGCTTACGAGGTAAACCTGAAAGATCTGAATAGAAAATGGATTTATAACACTATCAAAAAAAGTTAATTTCAGCTCCCCAAATAAAGAGGAGCCCAACAATTTTCACGTCTCACCATCGCCAGTGGCAAACAAGACAAGAAGAACGTCTTCAGGTCCTGATTCCAGACCATTTCTGTTGCAGACAGATATTCCGTTGAACAATTCCTTTCTTTCTTTCAGTTACCGAGAGTCACACACCAATTCCTGCTTTGGACCCAACAGCACATGGTGAAATAGCAAAGGGTTTTATAGGAGATGACATTTTGAAATAGAAAAATCAGAATTAATGCCGAGAGAAAATCTGAAGAGCAAGAAGTCATAGAAAGGTTTCCAAAGAATGTACCAGACCTGCCTTTGAGACTTTAAATTAAACTGTGTGAAGTACTAGAAAATATAACGCATGAGATAAACTTGCCTTAGCAGGAGGTGAACTATGATCTTAAAACATGTCTTCTGTTTCTGACATTCTGACATTACGATATAGAACAAATTAGTTTTATTTCTCAGTGACCTTATAAGGAATAATACTATTTATTCTCTTCATGGCCTTAAGATATTGAAGCAAAGAGAAATACTTAGACCCTGACTGAGAAAAAAATCACTTTTAAAAATAGTATTTTTAAAAGCAGAGGAATGGTCATTGCCATACAGCTGTTGAACTGTGGCCTACCAGAGACAACAGGAAGTCAATCACAGTGCCGAGAGTTAATTCCCTACAACAAGTTCATGCTACAAGCCCTTCTTTTCTCATGCTGGTGCCACTCACATTAGCATAATCGAAGTTTTTCAGATAAATCAGGGCAATTTAGTGATGATCTTTATTTAGTACAGATAGATCAGTTTCCCAATAAAAAGAAATTTAAAAGCGCTTATCATTTAGCAAAATCTCATGAAAAAAGCATGTACAAGAAGAATCTCTTCTATTTTCTTTCTCTTAAGAATTTTAATTGGATGTTTTTCTCTATTGACAGAACTGATGGAAAAATGTCAACTAGGAGCATTTTCATTGGCTTCTACATAAACCATGGCTACTTGTTGAATAAAACTTCCAATACAAAAAATC
This sequence comes from Buceros rhinoceros silvestris, assembly GCF_000710305.1. Taxonomy (NCBI): domain Eukaryota; kingdom Metazoa; phylum Chordata; class Aves; order Bucerotiformes; family Bucerotidae; genus Buceros; species Buceros rhinoceros. The sequence continues at coordinate 44,648 of NW_010424599.1, forward strand.
TTCTCCCAGATCATGCCATGTCATTCCACCTCATCCCCAGAAGCACCATTTCCTGCCTGGCCCCACAAGTAGCTGAGTCATACATACCAAGCAGACTAGTTACAGTCTGAGGAACTACAAGGACTGTTTCCTTAACAGCCTGGTGGCTGGAGGACTTGCCTGATATGTCATCAGGACTCACTCTCTAATGCTGCTTTCCAGAGTGGTACAAAGAGCAGTGGGAACTCTGGTTAAGAGGCGATTTGAAGCTGGGAGATTCGAAGCTGATTTGATGCCAGATGTGGAGAGCATCTGGGCAGTGAAACCACAAAAGGCTGAGATTTCCTAAGAAGTTTAAGATGAACTTAACATCCCACAGTGGCTGAGGTGTTGGAGCATGACATCAGGACTCTGAGACAAAAAACACATCGGTGAAGCCTAGTCCAAAGCAAGGCAATGTCAACACGAGTGGGATGAGGAACTGGGGAGCGGTACAACTGGGGCAAAGGCTGCTCAGAGGAAAAAGGGCAGGAGGAATGGGTAGAAGAGTCTGTGCCAGTTAGATCAAAGCAGCTGAACAAAAGCCAAGATCCCCACAACTAATCATGCCTTGCCTACAGCAAATATCTGCAAAACGCTGGCAAAGTTCCCACTCTCTTTCTCGTGCGCCTTCACATGGAGAATGACAACCTACTGCAGGCAGTTCCTCCACTAGCTCCAGTGGCAGCATCTGCTTGTTGGGTATTTAACTCCGTTAAGTGTCCCTGCAGTTTCCAGTAAGCTGCCACACAGCAGAGTCTCTGGGGGTGAAAGGGGAGTTCAGTTTACTGCTTCTCACCCATTTCAAAGAGGCAGCAGTCCATGAGGCATTACGTGCATTCAAAGCGCATCTAACGAGCAGCTCTAAATTTAGGCCATGTTAGACTTCAGGCTCCTGGCTTGGGGGTCCAGGATCGAGACTTTAGAAGTCTTGAATCATCCTGATCGAACATAAATGGCAGCTGGACTCTGAACATATAAAAGGTGACTGAAAATCAGACCACAGCGTGTCATAGCGGGCATCCAAATTAGCAGACAGTTTTACGAGAATTTTTTTCAGAGGAACAGCTTTCAGCTGGGGGGGGAAAAAAAGAGAGAGAATATCTCCGTTTAATCCTCTCATTTTAAAAGTGTGTTTGTAAGAATAAATAAATTACCATTTGAAAGGTATTCAATGATTTTTTTTATTGATGAGCATTATAAAAGAATCTGGAAATTAAATTAATTATTCTGTCTTCAGATAACAGGTTAACAGCTGGGACCATACTGAATAATGGCTATGTCTATACAGACATGTCTGTAAGCAACTGAACTCAAGCTCCAGCCATCAGGTCCTTTCTCACCTGGCAGGTTAAGCACATCCAGGCAGCAGATGAGTAGTTAGAACTAACAATCACTTCCAGTCCACCCTGTTTCCACAGTAAACTGCTGGCAAGCCTTTTTAATAGCATTTTTACAAGTAGGGAATCACAGAATCACAGAATGGTAGGGGTTGGAAGGGACCTCTGAAGATCATCTAGTCTAACCCCCTGCTAGAGCAGGTTGCACAGGATCGCATCCAGGCAGGGTTTAAATATCTCCAGACAAGGAGACACCTCTACCTCTCTGGGCACCCTGTACCAGTGTTCTGTCACCCTCAGAGCGGTTTCTCTTCATGTTTAGATGCAACTTCCTGTGTTCCAGTTTGTTGCTGTTGCCCCTTGTCCTGTTGCTGGGCACCACTGAGAAGAGTCTGGCCCCATCCTCTTGACACCCACCCAATCAAATATCAGCAAACTCTCATAAAATAACAAGCTCCAACAATGGAAAACATCCCATTCTGCTGTGGCTACAGAATGTGATTTGAACTGGTATGAAATTTTGCTGTTTACAAGTACTTTCCTTCACTCACGGGGCTGTTCCTGGGCTCAAGGGACTCAAAACACTGAATGAAAGCAGGTACACGACTTACTAGCCCTCCTGAAAGCAGAAGATACTCGCATTAAAAGCCTTCTACTTTTTAATATCCTCCCAAGCACCATGTGAAGTGTCAGGACCCTATTCTCAAAAACCGGTGGGAAACTCAAGCACTCAATGATTGTTTTTTATGGTTTTCAGTGTGGATACAAAGGCATTTAAAGCTCTCTCTTTGAGGTTTGCTGCTCTCTGATACTCAGTGCTAGTACTGAGTAACTGTTCCTTAAGCTCATCATTAACAATATCTTATGCACTGCACAGAGCATGCAACCATGTAGTTTCAGGAAGTCCAAATACTGTTTTCAGAGGCATCTTTATTTCTGCAAGTTTCTGACATATGAATTCTTGACACTGCAACCTTCTGGTTGCATAGATACAGTCCAGAACTAGGTGGCAGAATTTAAGCCTTGTCTGTTGATACTAAATAGAAGGGTGAACCAACCACAATGTTTACATAAGATTCCCTGTAAGGTACTGATTAAATCCATGCTTAAAGGAAATGGGGCTAGTAAGTCCTATCCCTTTCATGACCAGACTGTCCATGCTCTGCTCTACACTACTGCAGCTCATCTGATTGGGTATATTGTCCTTACAGCTCACAAGAACAGCTGCCTGAAAGATGTTTTGGATAGCAATAGTAGCTGCAAGCATGCTGGTGTCATGTACTTTCTGGTTTGCTTTCATGTTCACAGTAAGAAGTTTGTTTTAGCTTGTGAAAGCCTTCCTTTGTTACCAAAATAAAAAAAAAAGTCACAATCAGTTGAAAGACCTGCCTTGTCCTCCACAACACTATCACTCTCTCTTCCTGTAAACATCCTCAACCAAAAGCAAAACTCTTCTGCCTTCTGCAATAATGCTGACTGTTCACAGATGTTCAGCTCCCAGTTTAAATGTGTATCTTCTTTTTTTCCCCAGCTTTTTACTTAGAGGAAAAGCGTTAATATTTAGCCACCAAGAAATAACTACCCAGTTTTACTAAGCATTTGAAGGTACAGCCTGCCTGAGTGACAACGTGCACAACAAATCTGTCATGTATGCAACTACTATTATGAGATAAACAGAAATCAAGTATTTAAGAAGGATTTAGTGTTCTAGGTTTTAGAATCCCAAATATTAATTAATCAGTTAAAGTGTCTTATGCACAGCCACAACTTTCCAGTTTGCAAAGCTCACTTATAATTAGTCCCAAGCTATCTGTTGAAGTTAATAATAAACCCCACCTTTCAATATAATTTTCAAATTAAGTTTGCAGTCTATGACACTGTTTTTACCTGTTTTGTGACAACAATGCTCTCTCAACATTTAATAAAAAGTCCATAAAAGTCTATAAAAGGACTAGCACAAAGAAAAGAATCATACCCATACCCAGTGTATGACTGGTCTTGTGCTTTTGGAAAAATGGAGCAATACTCTTCCCTGCGGATGCTGGTGGCTACAGCATTTCTGTTGTCAGTGAGAAGGAGGACTTGCACTTAGAGCCCTTACACCCTCTGTAGTGAGTAAGAACTTCACCAAATGCAACATGTAATACTCTTTATTTTCTGAGAAGGGTCTCTCTGGATTAGGTGCCTAGAAGTACCTAAGAGCTCAGAGCTGTGAAACCTTATCAGAAGAAACATTTTTTGAGAGGTGACACTGAATCCCATGCCTTGACTTTAAGATCTTGTGTTGGCTCTCCCCAGCTGGAACTGGAGCATCAAGAGTCCCAGCCAAGTTCCCCAACCTCCACAGGAGTTTTTTGCTTCTTGGCTAGCAAAACTATTTGATCTAAAAATCAGCACTGCATCAGTTGGTTGGTCCAGTGTTGTTGGGATGGATATGCTGGAAATTCACATTAGTTTACAAATAATCACCGTACTTCAACATCAAAAATGCCAAGGCCAAAAGGCTCTTTTCCTGTAAACAGCTACCCAGTCATACTACCATTTCAGATATATATACAGACAAAGGGTATAGGAGAACTTGTCTTCAGTACAAAACCATATATATTTACTTATCTTACTTGCAAAAGCAATTTCTAAAACACAAGCGGTTGTGAAAAGCCTAGCTTGTAATCAGCTCTCTTTGGTACATACCATATCGAATATTCTGTTCACTACGAAGCTAAGCAAATGTAATGCAAATTTAGTAGACTTCATTCAGGAGGCATGGGGATTTGGTTAACATCAAATTCAGTGGTCACTAATCCTGCTTTCTCTGTCCCTTTCCACTCAAGTAACACAAATATTTAAATTCCCCAAACTGTAAAGTTCAGCATCTTGAGCCCTATTAAATCTCATAAGCCAAAGTAAATTCCATTTCTCTGATTAAACAGAGAGTATTTAGAAAAACCATAAATAAACAGTGTGCACGAGTTGTTCTAGTTCTTTTTCACACTACCTGACGAAGCACTTTTTACTTCCACATCATTCAAACATCACGTTTCCACTACGCAATTTTTCCAAAATACAAGCAAAGGCAGTTCCTGTTGAGGGGAAGGGAATGCAGCATTTCAGGCATGAAATCTTGTAAGAAGGTGCAATTAAACCTGTGCCTTCCTCAGAGTCTCTCTATGTCACCTTTCCACCATGCTTTCCTCATATTTCCTTCCTGATCGCAATTGGTTTTGAAGTGACGTTCTCCCTCTGAGATGCTCAGTAGTCTTTAGTCCTTTCCATTGACTCCAATATACCTTTACTGAGACAAATGTCTAAGAAAAAAAAAAAAGCAAGCCCCCAAGCAGTGTAACTACTGGGAAAATATCACTAGAAAGTCAGTCAATTTTGCTAGTATAAGAACTTTAGCCCTCATTGCCTCAGTGGTGCACCACAGAAAATTTAAACACTGTATTATGAGAGCCCAACTAATTGATTTCTTCAAAAGACTTATGGTAAAAGGCCTTGTAAAAGTTGCCGTGTACAGTATCTGTCACAGATTAGGGCGGAGTCCTCAAGTGTTGGAAGAGTTTTATCTCACGTTTGCCATTTCAGGGCCTTCTCCTTCCCTTTTCTGGAGCATTTCATGCCCAGTTTTACATCTCTGGAGTCAACTGGTCTGAAGACAGTGCACACAAGGTGATGCCCTGGGTGCTGGCCACCATCAGACTTGGGATATTCAAAGCTGGGTGCATGGGTAAATTAAGCCAATGTACTTCACCTCAACTCAGTAATGAACCAGCCAATGGCAGGAGAACAGCCTCAGAGACCACCAGAGTTTGGTAGGTCATCCATCATATTTTCAGATGCATTAATCCACTGCAGCTCTCCTCAAACTAACCATATCTGACTAATATCCAAGAAGAAACACCACCATCTAAAAACAAAGACCACTGAAGCATTTATTCATTTTCTAAATGAGAAAACAATGGTTAACTTTGAAAAACAGCACAAACCAGAAAACAACTTTGAAAGCAATAAAAAGAATTGCAGCACTATTAGAGTACAGATCTCACTGTTGCCTTCTGAAATAGTCCTCAAGACCATGGAATCACACTGTTACATAAGGGAACAGAACAAAATGAAAATTGAGATCTTTGTCTCATGACTCTCACTACCCTTCTGCGTGCAACAGCAAGCTGAACAAGCCATTTCAAGATTAAATCAAAACTCCATACTACTGCTATACAAATCTCTTCCAAAATAGCCATATCAAAGTGAAGAAAGTTCAAAGATAAGGCTATTGTTTTGTTTTATGAGTAATAAAAATGTATAAATTATAAAAACATCACAGAAAAGGAATATATGTCCTTGCAAAACCAGGGCACACTGCCACAAGAGTGAATTACTGGTATTTTTAACATAACAATTCAAGCTTGCACAGCAAACAACTACTTCACAGATTCTAGTTTTTCATTTTAATAAGCACTAAAGATCATAGGAGACAGCCAAGAGTTATGTAGCATCCTTTCCACCAACGTGCCTGTACCATGTAAAGTGCATTTACAATGAGCAGAAAGAAACTTAAATCACTGTATACTCAGTCCCAGAAGCTGCTGCTCAAATTAATCCTGACGCAGCAAAAGAACCAAGCACATGCTGAACCAAGTAAATAGTCTCATCTAACTGTCTAGTCACAGTGCCTCACACTTTCCAGAACAAATCATGTGGATCCTGTCTTCAATAGAATCAACCAAAAAACAAAACAAAACAAAGCAAAACAAAACAAAACAAAACAAAACATAAAAAAACAAACAAACCCCTGGAGTGGCAGGAGCAAACCATATTTCATTAGCCCCGTGCAAAATGGCAAGATAAACTGATTACTTCTAACTTGCCACTGCAGAAACTCCAGACTGAATTTACAGGGAGCCAGTCACTTCAGAATACAGGCTGAAAAGTTACCTCTTATTTCTGACAAAGGAGGAGCCTACACACCCAGAGTTACTGCAGTTAACTGACCGAGTTCACTCATTAGCCTGTGCTGCTGTAGCTTGCCTGGTCATCCATACCTTATGGTGTTAATAGCCTTGCTATTCAGAAGTCCTTGGATTTTTGTTTTGTTTGGGGTTTTTTTAGCCACCTAGATGTGTAATGAACTGAAAAACGAAGGAGCATTAGGAAAAGAGCGAGCAGAACCATGTTACCTGAAGGCCCTCTATGGCTAGCCGAAGCATGCTTGGCGTGAGCTTGGAGGCCTGCTTGAAGGTGAAGTTGCTCCAGTCTATAATCAAAACAAATCCATTCACTTGAAGCTCAGGGTCTTCTATCATGGCTTCTAAAGAAAGAAGTATGGCGCGCAAAATATCCACCAGTGTGTACCTGTGAACGGTAAGGGGAGATTTGGTTAGAAAGGAGCAACAACCACAGACATGGAGAAGTTCTGAGTACGTTCCCTTTGCACAACTTTTCAAAAGTTTAAATCAAAGGAGTGCAAACGTATCCTCAGAAGTCATGGGTATGGAAAGCTGGGAAAGCCTCAAAAGCTCGGTTAGGTAAACCCATCCTCTGGAGCAGAATTACGTACATCTAGACCATCAGCCAGCCAAAGCAAACTATAACATGCCTAAAGCAAATTCGAACTTAGCTCTAGTCTTCTAATCTGCTTTAACACCAATGCATTTTATTAAATGTCTGTACAAATGCAGCTCTGCAAACTGTATTTTTCTAAAATCATAATGATAACAAAACCTCAGGCTAACACTGGAAGCCTAGACCCAAAGCTTCCTCCTATGTTTTTTCAAGGGAATAAAATAACAGCTTCTACAAAATTACCAGCTAAAAAAGGGATTTCCACATGCTCCCCTTTGTCCCTCTCTCTGGGTGATGTTTTCTTTTAAATCTGCTGAAATATATACAGCAAGGTCATCTTTAGACTGCCATATAATAGAGTTGTTAATCAAATAGAAGTTGAGCTTATTATTTTTTTTTAAAAAAAAGGCAAACCATCTGAATTCTCTGGGGTTTTTTAAGAGACATGAAAGTAGTTTGAGTTTCAATTTTTTTCCAGGCTAACTATGTTTTCTATTTAAAAAGTCTTTTTTAAAGTTAAGACAAATAGTTCCTGAAGCAGATGTAAATTTGCCAGTCTGCACCACAGTATCAGATGTGACACTAGAAAGCTAAACCAGAAAAAATCAGAAATTCAATTATCAAATATTCCAGAAACAAAAGAAAGAGTTAAATCTTCAGTATTTGTGCAGATATTTTTAAATAAGGCCCTTTAGAAGTCTCTCATGATGGCACCAAACACAGAAGTTCTCAAAATCATTAGTGCCCAGATAAATCTTCACCATGCTGCCTATGTAGCAAAGAGCGTGTGTGCCTCCTTAGCCATTACATGGAATTATACTGAATTCTGATTGCTTTGACACAATGAGGACTGTTAGTACTGTTCCTTTGTGTACATATCTTGAAAGTAACTGCAAAAGGAAATAACACAAATGAAATTCATCTGCTCTGGCTGACTTCTCACATCTTTCCATTGTTTTTTTTTTTTAGCCAACTGAAACTCAATGAACTTCCCAACTACACATTCCTAGGAAAGGGACTAGAAAAGGTGTCTCTTACTGTCAGCCTAACACAAGTGAACAAGATAAAGCGTGTTTTCCCCGGAAAACATTAGGAGAAGCATTGTTTTACAAGATTCTTCTTAAAATTGTTATTAGAGTGATTTGATCATCAAAGAACTGTCATGACAGGACCCCACTTTTGCAGCTGGCACAGCGAAGCAAACCTGGAGCTCCCTGCTTGCCCTGAGCAAACCTGCTCGGGGGCACAGGGGTTGGCATCACCAAGCCAACGCTTCAGGGACGGCACAGCTGGTGCTCCCCCTCTCCCCAGGCAGAGCAGGCCCCCCAAGTCAGATGGCTAGACCTGGGGGAAAATGCCCCCATCGCTGCTGAGGCCTCTGAATAAGCAAACACCACCAGCACCACAGTGCAAAGAGCGACCTGAGAAAAACGGAATCATTCGTCAGCTCTTTCCCAAAGGAGTTTGCTCACGTATAACGGGATGCGTAGGGAGCGTTTGGCAGCGTGAGAGTTTAGTGCCACTAAAACTGTCTGTAAAAGGTCTTGGTTTGCCAAGCACATCTGCATATCAGTCTACCTATCCACCATAACGCTGGTGCATGGACAGTGGATGTCACCTAAAACACGTGGGAACCAAAAACCCCCCTGTAGGACACGTGTTTTGTACGACTGCCAGCATCGGGATTAAAATGCATGCTTAGCCTGAGGGAAGGCGGCTTGCGTCCAGGGCTGGGGCTGGGCTCAGAGCATGGCCATCTGCCTTCGATGCCCTAGTTTACCTCCACAAGGTGGTGGAGGTCTCAGAAATACTGCTTCACTATGTTAGATGGAGATACACCCTGTCCTCCCCAGAAGAAACATTGCACTGGGAAGGAAATTACGTCAGGTGAGAGACTCTGGGAGACCAGCTAATGTCTCAGTCTGAGGAATATCATCTCTCAGAGCTCATGTAAGAAACAAACATCAGAAATACTCAAATCCTAAAATTAGCCTCAACCCCACTTGACATTTATGCTGCCCCATTCAGAGGATCTCATTTCCCAGGAGAAGAGCTCCATGAAACAGAAAGCTCCTGAAGCACCCTACATCCAGTCCAAGGAGACAGGTCCCAAGTTCCTGATGTAGATCTCTAACGACCTCCCTAGGGAGTTCAAGAAGATATCATATGCCTTGGATTAACAGCTCCCTAGTGGCACAAGGCTGCTAGAAATCTGGTGCATTAAAGATTCTTTGTTTATAAGGCCAACCAGATCTCTACATCGGCTGTAAAACACTTTTATATACACCTTAGTGATAAACATATAGATGTAGACATGTAAACACAAATAGAGCTAATTACGGCCTGAATCCATTCAAGTCAACAGGAAAACTGTCAGGCATCAATAAGACCAGTATGAGACCATCAATGATACCATGGAAAACAGCCAATGGCCACAGGGGCTGGACGTCCGCAAATCAATTGTGTATTCACCATCACTGTAACTCCTGGTGAGGTTTGCTTAATGTAGGCAATATAGTTCACAACAACAAAGATGATATTGTATGCTTACTCACTAAAAAAGGCAAAAGGTCACCCTCTCAGTGAAAACAAGTCCTGAAGAACAGAGGCCCAGCTAAAAGCAAGCAAGAACACTTTCTGTCAGAGGACATCTAAAGTGCTCTTGTAGTCTAAAAAGCCACATAAGGACTATACAGGCACTTGTCACTAAGGACCAAGCTTTCCACCTCAAATACCCTTCAGGGCAATTAGTTGAAGACAGGAGCTGGCCTTTATTCTGTAATGCACCTCTCGGTTTTGAAACCTTACTTAAGCACCATACAGAAAACCAGACAAGAAAGACAAATCCATTAGTGGATATTTAAAGCAGTTTTTACTCTAGATGCATGCTGAGGCAAGCCAGAAATGTAAACCTGGTGTGATTGATGAAATCTTCGGTGGTTGCAATGACAAGCTGAGTATTCAAAGTATCAGCTGAACAGCCCGAGCAAACAAACCACAATTAAAAAAAACACACTGAAGCTTTCACACGGTACAGTTACTTGCATGAAGATTCATCATGAATCCACTCCAGCCCCATACTCTCCAACACTTCACCTCACAGCTGCTGCTGTTCACATCAGCACCAGGATGCACAGGCTCTGCCATAATATACACTCCATCCTTGGCTGGACTTTAGGGAAGTTAAAATCCTGTGTAAAAAGCGGTTGTGAAAAATAACTCTGGATTGTGTTGGTGAAACTTTTATTCCATGCTGAAATTACTTTCCATATAGATACAGAAATATGACCAATCAAAATTGAGAAAAATGGTACAAGCTAGTGTGTGTGAAATAAATTTGGTCCAAGATGGCTTTGACTGCCTTTCTACTTTAAAGGAGGGGAAAAAAAAAGGAGAGAGAAAAAAATTAACATATTGGCCTTTATTTGAAGAGACTATGGTGTTCAGCCTGAGGGGAAGATGATATTGTTTTATTCTCACCAATTTGTGTTAAGTAACAGCATGTATTTAGGGGACAGCATGCAGCTGATTTTGTCCCGGCCCCAGTTTTACAATGACTGCTCCAGCACTGTCAGGGACATAGGGTGTGCTCGGTCTGATTTGCTGCAGTGTATGTTCTGTCACAGCGTGTAGTTAGGCTGTGCAGAAATAAATAATTTATTTACGGCAAAATTCAGTTGTATTCACTTGTTTAAATGGACTCTTATGGGACACACTGTAGCTATTATTAGTAAGGTATTACTAATTGCTAGGATAATCAAGGACTCACGTTTAATTTAAATGTATTTAATGCCCTCTATTTATAGAACCATGCTTAATTCAATGGAGAGCATAGGCAACTTTTTTAGCCCAGCTGTTAATAACAAATGCTGGAAATGTTACCACATATATGACACACGTGAGTCCCATATAGCCCACATATATTTCCTATGATGTGAGTGACAGCTTGAGTTCATAAGAGGTGGGGACTGGTGTGCAGACTACCTCTTGAAATTTTTCATTCAGGTTGACTTTAAAGCAATGAGCCTGGAAAGGCTTGACAAGTTGATAACCACACTGACAGCAACTCTTTTGAGTGCTTCGGGATGGCTACCATTTCCACCATGGCAGCAACGGAGCTTTCTAGGGTAATGCCTCACTGAGGTCTCGATTTGTCAAGAACAGAACAGCTTAAACAATTAACTGAGCATCTCACTCTCTTTTTAACAGTGGCAGCTATTTTCCCTTTACAGAAAAGTTCTTTGAGAATTTTTTAAGGGACATGAACAGATTCAAAGTATTTCCAAGGATTACTGGGAAAAAAACAGTCTGGAAGACACTGCTATCAACTTTTGGTAGCAGTTCACTGTGATCTTTCACCTTTACCTCTTGGTTAGGTGGCCTATGCATCCTCTTAACTCCAGCAGGACAACAGAAAGAGAAGAGACAGGGGTAATACAGGGCACAGATGCGTCATGTCAAATCACAGAACTGTTTTGGTTGGAAAAGACCTTTGAGATCATCACGTCCAACCATTCACCCCGCACTGCCAGGTCACTACTAAACCATGTCACTAAGCAACACATCTACATAACTTTTGAATACTTCCAGGGATGGGGACTCCACCACTTCGCTGGGCAACCTGTTCCAGGACTGCTTGACAACCCTCGCTGTAAAGAAATCTTTCCTTATATCCAGCCTACATTTCCCCTGATGCAACTTGAGGCCACTGCCTCTCATCCTGTCACCTGGGAGAAGAAAATGCAGCTGTGTCAGCTGTTTTCAATATTTTACGTTCTTGATGATAGGTAACATCCACCATATTGTCTGTTTAAACAGATTCTGGTTCCAGTTGATTCACTCTTGCACTGAATAATAGATAAACTGACTTGACAGAATTGCCCTACTATCTCTTTGCTACTTGTCATCTTCCCCGCAATATCAAGAAATTTCTCACCCTAATAGGAAGCGAGTTAAAACTGAGCAGCATGAGTCTGCCTCTCAGGATGCAAACTGTTGACTTGAAGAGATGAATGGTAAGTCTTCTTTGCTTGAATTTGAGCCACATGTCTCAAATCCAAGGGACCTGGGAGGTTCCAGAAGGTCCTTCCTGAAGGTCCCAGACATACAAGGAATGCACAGCCTGTATTTTAAGCCCATCTGTAAAGGTTTCTGTCTCTAGTGCCACTGTGGTTTAAAAGAGAAAGCTGGTCAAGTCTCTGAGCCATCGTCCCACTTCTAACCTACTGTCTGGCTTAATATTTTTAGACTACAGATAGCTGGGGGGGGAATGGAAACAGTAAGACAGCATCAGGCAGCAGAAGAAACTGTAGGGGGAAAAAATGACAGTGTTTGCACTAGGAAATAATTATGATTTGAAAGATTTGTTATGCTGCCTCCATCAGAGCTTGAAAATTACCCTGCCAACTCGCCTGTGGTTAATAGTGAGCTGAGGAGCAGACCAGCCTCCTAATAGCTACAGAATTTAAATTTTCATTTAATGGGAGGAAAATAAAAACTTTCTAGCACTTCTGCACATGAAAGCATAGTTTTGAAAGCAAACCAGTGGACTTCATCTTTGCCCTGTTGCAAATCATCTGATGCCACAACTAAGCTAATGGTAATGAGTACAGTGGCTTTCCACATTCACTGAAGACGGTGTGAGCTGACTGGGTCACTGTGACACAGACAGGAACTAGGTATCACTGTACTCATTTACTGCACTCTTCTGTTGCACTTTCTAGGAAAAATTCTGAGATAATTAAAACCAGGGAAGATTTCAAATAAACAGCATAAAAATGGAATGAGTTTCCTAAGGAATTTGTGTAGAGGTGCCATGAAGCATATAGAACACGCGTGACAACAGAACCCTTGCTGCTGAGCATTGAAGTTAATTGTACCATTAATGGAAAAGAAACTTCACCAGCTGGACACATTAAGAAAAAGGAAGTCTTCAAATCCACATACACACCTAAACGCCAAACGCAGTTATGAATCAACAATCTAGAAGCTAATAGAGATCCCTCCCCAAGTGCAGTCTCCTGGCAGA
>NW_010424599.1:57712-60722 GCF_000710305.1 Buceros rhinoceros silvestris
ATGCCACCCACCTGCACTTGCTCCGTAGTAGAGACAGGATAGAGAGCTAGGCAAGGTACCACTGAAAAGCTGCTGGGCTACTCAGTGCATTCTCTTACACCTTTCCTTTTTTCGTTTGTTTGTTTTAAATACATGTCTGATTTAGTTGCTCAGATGGTAGGACATCTGGTACAGTTTCCAGGTCCTAGTTTAATTTAATGATGTAACATCTAGTACACAGGCTTGTTTTACTGTAGGAATTTTCTGCCTCCCACGCTTTTCTTTCTAATTGGAGCTATGTAAATCATAGGCTGCTGGTGCTATATAAATCATCTACAGTATGTCTGCTATTCATTTCAATAACAGATTGGAACTTTTTATTTCTAATTGTTACATGCTGGCCATAATAAGTTGTACACGCATGATAAATCTGCAAGTTTGCTGTACTATATTAACTTAGTTTAGGAAGCATACAAAGAGGTCCTAATAAGAGAAGAGATCAAAAAGAAATCCTCTGTAAGTACTACTGTAAGAGAAGCACTGCTTTATGTACTGTAAGATCTCAAGTCAGTTAAAACATAAGCTTGAGGCATATCGCATAGCAGCAGTTCCATACACAATGCTCCCTAGGTTCAGTTGCTGAACATCAGATAATGGAAGACACTAAATTAATTAGAAAAGAGAGTGACCTAGCTCCATTCCCAGATCTGCCACTGACTTGTCATGTGCCTTGGAGCAAGCCACTCCCCACAGCTGGGCTTCAGCTCTCTCCCCTTTGTCTGAGTGGTCTATCTGAAAACAAATCCCTTGCTCTGGAGGAGAGGGGGACTGTGGGCTGGCAGTGATGAAGAGCAATAGGAACCCAACTGCAAACATGGCCATTAGGTCTCCCTTTGCACCCCAGTCATTTCCCTGTTACACCTTAAATAATAATTTTACCAAAGGCATTTCATGAAAAAGATCATAATAAATTTTATTTAAATACCAGCACACCCAAAATTAAGAAGAAAATAAACCTATTATTTTCACAGGGCTATTATCTTTTTAATGCTGCTTCATCTCTGAATTTGAATTTTTGGTGTTCTTTTGACTAGGAACTAATGATCTGAAAAGTGTCAAATAAAGCTTTGGGGTTTTTTTCGTTGTTGAAAAAGAGCAGCATAGAGCAGGCCATGCTACCTTTAACAAGGGACCTTCTTCATGGTAGACACATGACTTAATAAAAGGCCTAAATATCCATTTCTTTGCTAATTCTTCATTTGGGGATTTGTAAGAGTTTGTGAGGTGGTTTTAAAATAAAAAGTTGACCAGGTTTCATGTGGGAAACGAAGCCCATTCAGAGACTTCTTAGCCTCATCACCTCTGCTTCCTCACCCAGCTTCTTCGGTTCCATCTACCAGAAAATCAAAGCAGGAAAAGGACACTGGCCCCAGCTCTGCACGTGTTCACCCACACTTTCTTTTTGTCAGCCTGGTCATGGGCAGTTTTGATCTGGCCAGACAGCTTTCTCCCAGTCCCTGGGCTAGCAAGGGCCAGGAAACTCTCCCTGCAGGCAGCGCGGATGTGGCCACTCTGCCTGGAGAGGAGGAATGCCATAGTGGGCCAGTGGCCCTCCAGACAGAGACCTTTCTGTAGCTGTAACACCAACTGCTGCAGGGAGCTGTGGGATCACTCCCTGCAACTGGCTATCCACACAACCTACAAGAGGACAGCCACACAAACACTGAGAGGGCAGGCTTAAGCGCGCCAATGCCCGAAATTTTGCCCTTTCTATCCACACTGCTAGATGTTCACGCCCTCTTCATGATTCAAAATAGCTGAGCTTGGAATATGTGCACTGAACACTCAGCACTGCCAGTGCCCAGCCTGTGCTGATTGCACAAAACATGGTTTGGTTTCACATGAAGGCAACCGGCAAGATTTTCAGTTTTCTCACTAAAAAGTGCTTCAGATCCTGAACCTGCTCTCAGGCTGGCAGCCTAGGAAACTGATGCAGTGCTTGCAGAAGTAGGCTTTAGAGCTCACTCTTAATGTATTCATTCACGTAGACGAAATCAATGAAAATCAAGCAATTTATGTGGATGTAATTTTAGACTGTGGGAGAAACTGGGCATGACATGCAATGAGGTATTTAGAATAACCAAACAGTGTCACAGCCTGTTGCTAAGAGAAAGGGCCTTGATGAAAGACAGCTCTTGGGTCAGCCTGCTAAGTCATCTTCAGACTAGAGCAGTCCCAAAAAGGACGAGAAATTGCTTTAGGACCTGCGCTAGCCTCCTTCAATTTGCTACCAAAGGTTTGTGTGCTTGGATCTTATTATGCAGGGAACTCACACTTAGACCATTGTGACTGGGGAAAAGAAGTGGTTTCTGTAACTTCCATCTTGGTGTTTCCAAGTGGTTCAGGAAGAGATTTCTTTAGGGGGAAAGGATTCAGAGCCTCAGCTTCCTGCACAGAGAAACTTTTTGGCTCAAAAGCATGATGGATACTCCTGTTTCACACACAGCATCTCCCACTTTCTCCCATGGCACCTGAGCAACTCCCTGTGTGCTGAAGCAGAAAGACCCGCACAGAGACCTCAACCAGCCTTTATTAGGGAGTAAGCACATCACCTACCATGCCAGCTCACTTAGCCTAAGGGAAGGCAGAAGAGTGCCAATCTCACAGCAGCCAGTTAAGGATAACACCCAGGTAGTTCCCACATCTCTTATGAAATTCAGACCCTAAAGGATGAGAAGGTTGAAAGGGCCCTAAGCCACAAAACACATTTCTTCTTTCTCTTCTCCCTCTGCCTTCCAGGCTGCTGCCCAGCCCCCTGTGGGAAGAGCTGGGTGTGTCCCTGCTGCCCACCCACCCACCCTCCCACCCTTCCTTTGCTCTGGCACAGCTTCTGCCACGCGTTGCCTGGGGAAAGAAGTGGTTAAGGGTGGACGGGTGGTTCTCTATTTACCTGCTCTGGTCCCAGTTGGCAGCAAAAAGGACAAGAATCTTCCTGCCGTAGTGGTCCAGGTTGGCCAGCCCTCCAGGAAAG
>NW_010424600.1:0-234 GCF_000710305.1 Buceros rhinoceros silvestris
ACGGGGAGCTCAGCTGTGCCGGGCACGTCCCACCACCACCGGGATGGAGCTGGACCCAGCTCCCGATGGGCATCCGCTGGGTACCTCCTGCTGGACCAAACCCCAGGCTCCCTCTTGCCCTCCCAGTGCGGTGCCGTGTTTGTTACCTACTTCTCGGGGACTTTAAGCCCCGCTTCCTCCCTGCTCTGCGCAGAAGTGGGGTGACCCACAGACCTTCGCATGACTCCCAGTGCC
>NW_010424600.1:1015-1219 GCF_000710305.1 Buceros rhinoceros silvestris
TGGAGCTCCCGTCATGGAAGTCTGGGTTGGGGAACGCGCCTGGGGGGGTCCTTACGGTGCCAGCAGGTCCCCCACAAGAAGGGTCCTCGGCCAAGAGAGCCGGAGGTGAGACAAGCCCCCCGCGTTGTGCGGGGATGCTGCGTGCCCAGGCCACCATCTGCCCCTCTCCGGCTGCCCGCACCAAGCCCAGGATGGGGAGCGGGG
>NW_010424601.1:0-4160 GCF_000710305.1 Buceros rhinoceros silvestris
ATGGGTTAATAGAGAGCATCTGTCATTTGTCAGATGGTTGGCCCAGCCCTAACCCTTGCTCTGAAAGTACGCTGAGATATTTTGTTCAGGGATCTGAATGCTCTTTTTCCTCTCTTGTTTATGGAATAAGCTCCAGCTGACAGATTTGGTTTGTTTGCTTGTTTTTTGGGGGATGGTGGAATTGTTGGGATTTTTTTTGTTTTGTTCTGACGTAGTAGTAGTGGCATTTATTGTCCTAGGCTGGAAGCAAGATCAGCCCTTGTGAAGATGAAAAAATTCTGATTGGTGACAATGGGAGGAGAGTTGTGGGGAAATTAATGTTTGATTTTTTTTTTATTAAATCAGCAACATCTTGCCTAAAGAGAACTGGTGGAAAGGCGTAATGTTAGAGGCAGAGGCCAAACTAGGAGAGATGGTGTCTCTGGAAGAGGAGAGAACGCTGTTGTGACGAGGAATACCATCCTTGCTACAGGATTTCTCTCAGACTTCATCTATAGCATCAATCCAGGCAACAGGTGTTGATGAAAAAGTAGTACTGAGTTAGGCGGAGAAAAGTAGAAACAGGAGGGAAGGGGAAAGGAATCAAAAGTGAAAAAGAATATGGAATGGTGAGAAACAACACCATGCTAATGGATTACAGAAAGTGAAGCCAAGAAGAAAGGACCAAAGTGTAATGATTGCTTGCAAACCACATCTGACAGGATGAAGGAGTGTCTCAGGAAAAAGCTTAGGGAGTGGGTGGCCGAAGAGCAGCTATACATTAGATGAAGAATTGGAGAGGAACCGTTTGCAAAGGACATCTTAATTCAACACTCTTCTTTTGAATGGAAGAAAAAAGGGCTGTGAATTGAATGAAGTTGTGTTGATAATGAAACATGAAACTGAGGGATGGGATGGTTCCTCGAGCAGAAAACGGAACTGCTTTGGATGACTGTGACAAACGGAGAAGACAGAGGAAGAAAAGCCTTGAATTAGAAGGCTGGTGGGAAAGATAGATGAAGCCCAGATAATAACGCAGCAGAGAAGAGATTGCACAGGGCTAAATGAGGATGATGGAGATAGCGGGGATTGCAAGCTGCAGCAATACAGCAGAGACTACCCACCTCCTTAAGTCTGTTGTCCTCCCTTCCTTGGTTTTGATCCAAGATGAGAAGTGTGAGAAAAATTAGATACTGTACTGGATTTTCAGGTCAGGATACATTTGTCTTTTTAAGTCTGGCTGCAGTGCTTGAAGGCAGAAGCCTTGAGTATGATTAAGCATTCCTTTCTTGACTCATTTTCAAATACGGTGATCCTGTTTCAACCAAACTGGATAGGGTTTTGACATAATTTGAGGTCACTTTGGACTTTAACTGCAAACAAAACAACGTCTGGTTTCCCTTTTGACCTCATGGTCCATAGTATAGTTTTATTTACCCTTCAGTTTTTCCTGCTCACGTGTGATCCTAAACAGAACAGATATTTTCCCTTTGTCTCTCCGAAACCACTCTCTTATAACTGTTTGGGGAATAAACACGAAGATGCCAGGTGTGAGATAAAATATACCTGTGGTACACGTAAGAGAGCTCTAGTGTTGAGGACACTGACATGTTACACTCAGCATTCTTTGGAACCAAAGTAAACGAACAGGATTATGCAGTGAATTAGAATAAAGTTTCAGAGAATACCCATATAACCATTCCATAAACAAACTAAACAATGCAGAAGAGATGCAGAGAATGATAACAACCGAGCACTCCCTTCTCCTTCTCTCTCCCAGCCTCTTTTGAGATGAAATCTGAATTAATACAAAAGCATCTCCTAATAGATAGCCGCTCAACAACTGAATACTCTGCCATTGGTGTATGATGAAATGCCAGCCTAAGTATTCTTAAACACCTTTAGTGATATCCACACAGGACAGTTGTACACATTTATCAGATTAAACCAATTTGAAAGCTACTTTAGTCTAATTACTTTGATTTCTTTGTGCAGATAAACTTTCAGGTTTTGTACCATACTATGTCAAAGTGCTTTGAGAGTGGTAAGTACAAACACGTGTAAGCATAAAAATAATGTCACACCAAATAAACTACAAAGCCAATCAATAAGTCAGGAAAGGTCATCTGTTTTGAAGATCAGGGAAAATACATTGTATTTCTGTGGATTCTGATACCAGTTTGAGCACCTCATCACTCTTAGGTAGTACCAGCACAGTGGTCTGCAAAGGAGAACTTTGTTATTACTTGATTTTAGAGAAGGGGAAAACTGATACAAAGTGTCTTAGTCAGGAGTCCTGAAATAATCCTAGGTCTCAAGGTCATAACCAAATTTCTCTCTCCTTATAGTATGTTAAAGCATTTGGTAGTATCTAAATCTGGCATTACATGCCAGCAAAGTTGACAGTTGTCCAAAGGTAGACAGACATGTCTACCCTTGCCTACCCTAACATCACAACAAGCTGGTTTTGCCTTCTCTCTTCTTCCCAGGTCAGCAGCACCACATACATGTATTTTACATGTGACGAGGAGGGTATCAAGTATAAGCTGTATATGCATTTATGTACACAAAGAGCTGAACTAGACCATGGGCTTCTGTTCCTGGGATCAGGGAGCTCAATTAGCTTTAGTACCATGAGCCTCTGAGGCAGAAGTGTCTGTCAGAGCCCTTCTGCCACTGCTGTTCAGCTGTATTTTGACCCCTCCAAAGGGAAGAGCAAAACGTACCATTCTGCCTCATCCTCAGAACAAGCACAGTTCAGCTCTGCCTGCACTGCTGAGAAATGCTGAGCACAAAGTACCAATTGGTGCAACGGAGCTGCCAGAGCAAAGTCAAATCTCTGGCTATACATAAGAAGGAAACAGAAACCATTGAACTGGAAACACTGGACTTCAACACTGTATTTAGGGGTAATAGTTAGACTGTAGATGTATGCAGGCAGAAAATCCATGACTTGGGCAACCTTAGTGGAGCTCAGAGGAAAACCACGCTTAGAGGCATTGTAACAGCTTATTCTGCAGGTTTCAAAAAGACAGGCAAGGCATTTAAATGGAATATTTGTTTTCTGAGTATATTCAGGATCAAAAAGAAGTCATGAAGCAGTAAAATAACTTCATAAACAAAGTACTCCTAGCAGGTATGCAACATAATATTAAAGCATATCATGCTGCGTAACATAGAAGTTGTCAATAACTGGTCATCTTCATAAATTTAACATTGTTCTTAAAACAGAAAAAATGCCACTCAACACAAACAGATTTCAGGACAACATAAACAGATTTCAGGACAACACAAACAGTTTTCATGACAGCAATAGGTTAGGAATAGAGGCATTTTCCTCCACTGCTCCAAGAATGTTATAATAACATGCCCAAGATGTGAAAGTTCATGTCTTTGGAAGTGGTCGATGCCTCATTTTATCGGGTATCCCGTGCTAGCTGAGCTCTGCTAGACCACAGAGTGGTGTGGCCACCCCCCCACATTTTCACTTGCTATCCTGGAGCTGATGGAAGAAGAATTTGAGAAATCGACACAAAGTACAGTACAGGATATAAATGCACGAAATCCATGGGTTCTGATGATTCTGTAACAAGAGAGAGTGGCTTATAGATAAAACATATACCCAAATTAGAAGTGTGCTGGGGGGGCGGGTCCATCAAGAATTCTCCTCAAAGCCTGTAAGACATTCTCCATGAGATTAGGGCTGGCTGTAGGTGAGAGTACCTTGCCTGGCAGCAGAGGAAGGAGCACTGATGGGCTTCAGGTCATGGAGGAGTAACTTGTTCCTTGTTCAAATCTGCAAGCCTCTTTCAGAGCTACAGGAGGTGTCTTGTCCTTTCTGCAGACTCTTCCTCCTGATAGCTGAAGGGACAAGGTGAGATCAAGCAACGACATGATGTAAGCAGTCCTTTTTAATTTCCAACCCTTAAAGACTCTCAAAGAAAAAAGTCTGATGCTCTCTCAACTGATCAAGCTGGAATTTGGACAATTTTCATGCCCTCCTGAGCTTGGAACATAAATAACTTGGAGGTGAATGGTTTCTGTATGTTAATTTACAACTACTTGCTCTACAGCTGCTTGTTTAAAAGCTATATTTCAGTCATGTAAATTACACCAAAAAATCTTTTAATGAAGTTGATTTTCTAGAACAAGTGGCTATTACAACAGTTGTGGGGAGATGG
>NW_010424601.1:4269-9063 GCF_000710305.1 Buceros rhinoceros silvestris
AGTGGCTTTCTTGAAATTCAGAGTTAAGATCCAGTTTAAATAGTTGGTGGTTCTGCGTGAGGGAGAGAGGGTAAGACTGGGTGTGAGACCAAATCAGAGAGCAGTGATGGATCTGTGGTGGCAGTGCCCTGGCTTTCGACAATGGCATTGGAAAGGCACGTGCACTGGTTGAGTGTGGCTCAAGCAGGCAAATGCCACTGTGCCAGTAACAGCAGAGCACAGATCAGCTGAGGACATGGAGCTGCATTTCCATCCAATGCACTAGAGCAGCTGACATGGGGTTGGTGGCATCCATGTGCTCTGATTCCAGTGTGGAAGAGGAGAGGACAGTACCTGAGCTAGCCCAAAGCCTGCTGCTACACTGTTAATGTGCCACAACTTCTTAGAGAAATTTGACTTAGCAAACCTTGGACTGCCACCATGTGATGCAAGGTAATTTTTTGATTCAGCTGCAGGACTTGTGAAACTAGATTTATTGTCGTGAAACCACAACACCACCTATATAGTCTTATATCTAGGGTAGTGACAAGCTGGTGTTATGAGAAACTTTTGAATGCTTTGTATGGAAACAAGGACGGGATCAGTGCAGAGCAAGTGTTCTTGCAGCTACTGAGGCTGCTCCTCCACCACACCCAGTTGTTGCTGGGCGTAGAAGGCAGATGCCCAGCAACATGCAGGCCTGGATAGGGATGGAGGGCACTCCCTGGGTGTCCCAGAAGAAGGCAAAGCTGTCCAAATACTCTGCCTCAGGGAGTGTTTCGCAGCTGTGCAGGTTCTGCTTTTTAGTTGCCTGTGATTTCCAGGAGGGTGGACTGCACTCTTGCTGACTTCAGTTAGAGCATAACTGCAATAACTCACCAGCAACAGCAGCCCTGGAGAACTCCCTGTATTGCAGCCACAAGAGCAGTACCGTCCTATATGATATCTGCATTTTAAATACTACCTGTGCTGTAGCGACTGTACAGAAACCCACGTGCCAGATAAGAGTGCGTGATGCCTGAAATGCAACTGCGGTTGCCAGCAGACAGAGCAAAAAGCAGGTCAGGCCTCATTGTTACACCTGAACTTACTTTGTGTTTAGGAGTCAGGCGGTTTGAATTATATCTAATACTGGAAAACAACTTATTTTCAAGGACAGTCATCTCTATGACCTGTATTATGTGAGTGAAGCATACTTCACTCAAATGGCAAACCAGCAGTACGATTTTGAATTAAATATTGGGTGGTTTTACTGAATTTAAAGAAGCATTTAAGAGGTGTGAAGCATGTGTGGGTGCACTTGTACGCATGGTCATGGCTGTGCTGGGGATGGCGAGCGCAGCAAGGAGCAGGGAGGGGCAGGCTTGATTGGATGTGAATAATGGGCTTGATTTCCAAGCTTTTCATCATGAAGCCTCTTCCAGACTGAAAACTTTCCTGTTCTTCCTGTCTAAAAGCAAATTTCATGGCAAAACAATTCCAAGACTTTGGCTGTCATCCAAAGATACTTGGAGCTGTCGCATTTTAGCTGATCAGCAGGCTCCTTTAACTTTTCTGTCATGCAGCCAAGATCTTGCTGTATAAAGATAATCCCCAGTTCAGCTTTACCATCTGAAATTACTTTCCCTTAGAAAGGAGTGTTGTAGGAAAAATAGTATGGTTGTAGTGAATCTAGGATTTCTGTACATTACTAATGGATATTACAGAGGCACCAGTCTGATTTTTATATATATATCAGCCATCTATATGTATATATACATATATATATGGCCTAATAGGAGTTTAACAAACTGATAAGTTCT
Source organism: Buceros rhinoceros silvestris (assembly GCF_000710305.1). Lineage (NCBI taxonomy): Eukaryota > Metazoa > Chordata > Aves > Bucerotiformes > Bucerotidae > Buceros > Buceros rhinoceros. The sequence continues at coordinate 6,051 of NW_010424601.1, forward strand.
GCCTAAAAATAGTGGGTTTCTCTAGGCAAAATTTCTCTACTCTTCCTTGTAAAAGGTCAAGTAATTTTAAAAAATTATTGTTTATTAAACTGTAGATTATTATACACCTTCATTGTAAGCAATAATAATGTGGGCTTGTGGGAAGAAATGTGATGGCAAGCTGTGTGAAATGAAGTTGCAAGCTGTACTGTCACTACTTCACTTTTTTGTCTAGTCTGCATGTGTCTTGAATAAATTTCTGTTTAAGGGCAGGATTCAGAATTCCTTGTTATTGCTCCCAGTAATACGTATTTTCTGCAAGGGCAGTGTGCACGTGCCCTGAAATTACATCAGATTAGCTGGATGGTAATGTATTAGAAACTACATTTTGAATTCATCCAGGTCTTCTTAATTTGATTTTGGACTTGTTGAGCTCAACTCCTTTGTTCTTCATTGTTAAAAGCTGGGAAGGAGACAGCACGGTAAGCACAGCTTTGCACGGCTGAGTACTGGGTCTGCACCCAGACGCTGGATGAGCTTAGACCAGAAGAGTTGCTTCTCCTACTACACCCTGATGGTGCTGGGCAGATGTTACATGATTGCAGTGAAAACAGAATGTTCCCAATTGTTTTCTTTTCTTTTTTTGGATGGGCGGTGGCAGGAGGGGAGCTCATGTCACTAAAACAAACAATAGTATAAAGGGATTGGAAATCACTTTATGCATGACTTCTTCTGGATGTGGATTTTACCCCCTTCTCTAGCTACATTGCTCAGAATCTCAGCTTTTGTGTCAGTTTTGCTCACCGATTATTTGGCAGGGCCTTGGGTTTTGATTGGCAATGCACGTTGCTTCCAGAAAGCAATAATCATGGAACAGTTGCAGTGGTGTGGACTACAGGTGTCTACGTTAGCTTGTGTCAATGACCACTTTGTTGCGTAAGTTCCTATATAGTCTCCGTCCTTTTCCACAACCGGCTGTGGGGAGACTGCTCGCCTTCAACACAGTGGCATTATTTTCTGCAAAGCAGTGAAGTTGAAATGTGTCTGTGTCCAAAATTCTTTCGGGCTATCGTTGTTGTAACCCTAGGATTATTGTGTGCTTGCACTAATGTCTCCTGATGGATTGCACTAAAATGGCCCTTGTTCATGACATTCAGAAGATACAGCTGCTTTTTTTTGTCCTCCTCTTTATAGTATTTTTTCTTCCATCTGGCCATAATCATGTGACATTCAAAAGAGGATTGCTGGCTTTCCAGTGACAGTAAAAATACCACCGTGCACATCTAACTGGGTGAATTTTCTTCATTTACTTTTAACCAGTGTTGCTACTTCGCAGATTTTTATAATTTTCAGCGAATGTCAAGTATGTGAAGAACTGCCAAAGTTGTAGTGTAGTAACCTGGGAGGATTTTTACAATCTCCTGAAGGATATAGATTTTCAGTTCATTATCAGAGTTCTCTTTATTCATTAGGCAGTTTGTGTGTTTTTAGAGAAATAAAGTTTCTGCTCAAACTCAACGTGCCTCCAATTCTGCATTTGAGAAAAGCAGCTCAGAAAGGAGCACTGTGTGTATAAACTAAGTTCACATTTAATTACTTTTACATAACATCCTGTGGGGCTGCGTTTCACTTCCCTCACACGTTCTTGCCCACCCTCCCCACATATTTTTCAGGTAAATCTCAAATCTGACATGTTTTTCCAAGGATCCTCTTGTTTTTCTGATAACCTCTGCTGTTTTTCCTGTGTACAGCCCAATAATGTCTCAAGCCTGTTCCAGCAGTGGGACAACTGTCCCTGAAAAGTCATGTAAATGTCTGGAGAACCTCTCACCACACAGGTGCTACTCAAGTTTTTAGCCAAATCTTGCATTCTAGGAGTCCTTTTACTGTTTTCAACTGGGCTTTAAATGGTCTCAGCTACATCTTGCAGCACTTGTCATTTTTAGTGGGTCATTAAAGACAAGTGTTGCTGCTAATTTAACTCTGCTTCCTTATGTAATTTACTCATCCTGAAACTCCAGAAGGTCTTCATGGTGACCAAGAGGATTGTCCATAGTGGATCAGTGTAGAATGGAGGATTTACCCCGGAAAGAGACTGATTTGAACAAATTTCCAGTATATCTCGGGGTGTTCAATTGAGATTAAATGGACTTAAAAAAAAAAATTCAGCACAGGTGACATGGCCCACCCCCAAACTTACCAGAAATTTACCCTAATTAATGAAAGGACAAAAAATAAATGTCACACCTGGATCTTCAGATTTCTGTTCATCAGCTTGAAGGAAGATCATTCTTGGAGCTCAGTGCTATCGTCCTGGGGGTTTGTAGTCATAAGGGGAAACCTGAGTCTGAACTCCAAAATTTGCCTCTCATCATCCAATTATCGTCAACTGTGGAGAGTTTTTCTCAATTTATGCCAGTGTATCTGACAGATCCTAACACTAGTTCTTTTTTTTACAACTTGAAGAAGTCCCTGATCTTCTCTTCCCTGGCAATGTGCAAACAGAAAGCAGAAAAGAGAGTCACTCCTCTCCTCAGATAAATTCTGACCTAATTTTGGCTAAATCTGGGAAGAGCAAGTGTTCCTTCAAGAGGAAGAGGACACAGAAGAGCTTTGTGTGACAGTCTGACGTAGGTCAAAGCTTAGTCACGTATTAGCTCAGCGTTGATGACATTAGCCACTCTACATGCAGCCTTAGCTTCATTCCTTCAGATATTTCATTGTTATGGGGGTTTTTTTGATGAAGAAAGATCAGATTGAGGATTCATCATCAGCCAGTTTCAACACATTATTCTGCTTAGAGTAAACAAAAATCCCCAGAGCACAAACTCCTGTCCTACCAGTAGTTTTTGCCTGAGAATAGGTATTGTAGAACTTTCACTTCACAGTTAGAAGGGAGAATCTTTTTTGCTTCCTTTAGATATCGCCATACAGAGGTGAATTAGCATGCTTCGTGCTAATTATGGAGAGCGTAAGGGTCTGAGTAGGTCATTTTAGAAGTTAGAGGTCTTGGTGCTGATGTATTAGTAAGTAG
>NW_010424601.1:9143-16156 GCF_000710305.1 Buceros rhinoceros silvestris
AGGGAAAGCACAAGGGTTAAGTTCATGACCTTGCTGTGCCCTTGAATGTGAGATGTATCAGCTTTGGTGATGAGTTGACAGTGTGCTTCATGTTGTAGTGTCTCTACATCATTTCTAAGGATGTCTGCAAGAGAAGAAATTCAGGAGTTTGTCGAGCTGTGAGCAACAAGAGTAAAAAAGAGTCAGTGCTACGGCTGCAACAGGAAGACTGGTTTTTCTTGAATCCTGTTTGAATAATCTTAGATATCAAAATCATTTTATACAATAAAAAGGTCAAAGCAGACAATTACACAGTAAACTAGAGTACTGTCATTATTCTGCTCTGAAAATTGTTTTATCACTTTTTGTGTTATTTAAGAAAAATGCTTGATATTGGAAAACGTGTAAAAGAAAACATACGGAGAAGGGTTTGGGGTTTTTTTCTTAGCTAGTGCTCAAGAAGTGACTTTAAAGTACTAAAGCACTGAAGGGAGTCACAAAAATAGCCACTGTAGCAGTCAATCCTGAGTGGAGCAGCAGAGTCAAGTCTGGGGAAGGAGTGTTTTTCCAGGGCACTTACTAACCAGCACGGACACGGTGAGATGCCTTATTTTTCTGGGTGAAATGAACCATGCCAGCTCTTTAAAGAGTCATCGTGTTGACACCAGGGACCCTTGCCAATCTGTGTTGATATAGCATTGTATCTTTTGCCATCTTTCCCTGAATTACATCAGAGAAGTTTTGCAACATAGATCTGATCTGTTTCATTTGAAATAGAAGTAAAGATCTTCGTATTTTCAGGCTTATTCTCTAATGAATAGGCACAGGAGTTACAGAGGACAAATACATACTTTTGTCTTGCCACTTTCTGTTGAAGTCTTAGTAGTAGGCTTAGAGGTAGAAATATTTTGGGGTTTTTACTCTTATTCTTGGTATTAATTTTGCTGTGCAGGCAAATCATGCACTTCTCTTTGCCCTTCTTTCTCAATCTGTGAAATGGAGGTAATGCTGCTCTGAGATTTGAGATGGCTGGGCAGTGCCATTGCAGGCTAAATCCCAGGGCAGCTTCAGAAACCTAATGGAGTCAGCACCACTGTGACTTAGTTGGAAACTAAGTCCTGGTTTGGTCTGGGTATGTGTCAGCAAAAAAATTGACCTCAGCAGGGTGAGTCTGAAACTGTGACTTTTCTACTAGTGATGATTAACACTGTGAAAGGAGGAAAGATCTCCATTGTTAAAGGAGATGTGATTTTGATGTAAGCAAAGATGCAAGTGTCTAGTGGTTGGTTCTGTGGTAGTTGTAGATCTGGAAGGAAATTAGGAAATGTGGTTGTGAAAGAAAAAAAGGTGATGACCAGAGATGATTACCCTCTTTTCTAATAAGAAAATAGGAATTGGCTCTTTTCTTTAACGATTGGAACTAAGATGTATTCAACTTCAAAGGGAGTTCTTGAAAGTCTGGCTCAGTTATACTAACAACCCCCCAGTCACACTTCAGCTTGCCCTCTGGGCAGCCCTGTGAACTTGTTTGTGGTTTGTTTATAACCCCACCACTTCCCATCTAAGACTTGGAGGAGCTGCTGGAAAAATAGCCTTCAAGCTCTTGTACTACTGATTGTGTTCCTCTCTGCTTTGAAGACAACAGAGCGTATCTGAATGGCTCCACTTATATGCAGATTGAATCTTTTTTCAACACTACCCTGGCAGCAAAAAGAGGTCAGACAAAATCTCTGCAGAAATTATTTAACATACTGTAGGGCTTTGGTCTAATGTGACACCTTACTTGAAAAGTAAAATCTCAGAGACCATTTATTGTAATGATAGGAGACTGGTGTCCTCACATGTACTCATTTCTAGCTCTCCATTTCCCATGCAAGCCCTGCAAGGACTCCGTGCCAGAGCTTTTGCTGCATAGCTACTGGTTGATGTAGCTGGTATACTCTCAGTTTCTTTCTGAATGGTGCTTGGGGTAGGAAGGGGTCATCAGAGAATCAATGCATACAAGAAGTGAAATTATAGCTGAAAATTGTCTCCTTTCAGTTTTAAGACATTAGGATTTGCAGGCTCCCACTGATGACAGCTGGCTGGTTGCACGGGCCCCCCGGAAGTTTCTTAACGTGCCAGACACTCGCACTGACACAGAATGGGTCAGGACTTCCTCTTCTCTCTTGCTGCACCACATGCGTAAAGAGGCTGATGATCCATTGCACCATGCAGTGGAAGCAAGTGGCTTCCCCTGGCAGCTGCTGCCACAGATCTGTCTCCAGAAGTTATTCCCAGAGCCACAGGTTGTACCTCTGTACAAAGCAGAGCTTGCCTTTCTCTGGGGCAGTATTGGCCAGAGCCTGTCCCTGTATCTCTGAAAAGAGCGGAGAGGGAGGTGTAACCTCGGGGAATGTAAGCCATAGCACAAAGGAGAACTGAGCTCAGGGAGCATGCTGCTCCCGCTGTGGCTTCTCCCCATGATGTACTGAGGGCTTGGACTGGGGTGCACTTGCTCAGTCCCTCCAAAGAAGAGGCCAGAGCTGCTGCTGAAGAAGCGTGTCACATTGATGTCGCCCTTGCTCGCAGAAGTTTGTTGTTCAAATTCTGATCCTAAGTGGGAAAAGAATTAGGGATATTTTTCTTGGGTGTTTATTCTCCCCTCTGTATACCCATCCTGCTGCTGAGAGCAGGGGTGAAAAGGGTGATGGCAAGTTTGTGGGTTGTCTTTTTGAAGCTGGGATGTGTTAACTATGCGGATGCTATGCTTGGGAGAAGAGTTGGGTGTGGGAAGAGAGGTTAGGCTATGTGCTGGGGTTAGATGTTAGCTGTAGAGGGAGAGCAGGCAGGAAAACTACAGCCAGAAGGGAGAAAGGGTATGCCTGAGGGGTAAGGGACAAGGAAGAGGGACTACTTGCCAAGAGAGGGGGACTAGAGCAGGGAGCCCTTGATGTAGAAATTAAATTTGTGATCACTGACCCAGCGTAGCACCTGGGTATAAAGGAGCAGAAAACTGTGCTGACAGAGAGCCTGCTTGGAAAGATGTGTGCAGGCTCAATAGCCAGGTGTTTTCTGCTGAAAGCATGGTGGATCTGAGGGAAAAGCCAGGATATTTCTCTGCTGCTATCTGACCACTGGCCAAACAGCATATTTAAAACAAATAAGTCAGTGACCAAGTTTTATAGTCTATCTTCGTGCAAGAGTTAGGTACTGCCCCATATCCCAGATTCCCGATTTCTACATTCGGTGTTCCTGTTTCTGCACTGTGATCAACAGTTTAAGATACAGAGTCTGTGCACTTGTTTTTCAAGTGTGTCCAAACTTTTCTGACTTAAGTGCAGCACCTATGTGTTTTTACCTTCTTACTCTGTTCTTCCTGCTCTGATGGCATTGAAAGCTTTCTCCCATCCTTCCACATTCATGTAAATTAGCAGAGTTAACGAGTGCTTGAATCCTAGCCAGGGCAGTTTGGTCCACACAACTTAACCCAGTCAGATCTCAGACCCTCGCCTTGCTCCACAAAAGCTCTCTGAAGAAAAAGGGGCTCCCTCTTAAAGGCAGCTGCACAATTAGGATATCTTTGTGCCAGAAAGGACAGGTCAGGACTCTTTGTTTCTTTGACACATCCTTGAACAAACATGCCAGTGTATGTATAAACCTGAACAAGTACTACTTTTCTTGGAGTTCTGCAGTGAGCACAGATGAATGTGTGGCTCAAGTGCTTGCTACATCATACTGCTCCGGGTGTCGTGCTTCCCAGCAGCATGGCTGTAAAGTGGCAAAGCTATGCGACACCACTGCAAAGAGAGGTGGTGAATTCAGAACTCAGCTGCTCCATCCTTTCTGAAGAGGTGTCAGCTCTATAAGCAAACCTTTCAGTGCTAAGTTCCTTTCTCCCACCAGAAAAGGGAGGGAATGATCTGCCTGGAAACAAATTAGCCCTAAGCACCTTTCCCCTTCCCAGTTTATTAACATGTAAAATCCTTGAACTGACCCCTTGAACTGAGTATATATTTACCCAGAAGAGAGAGCAGGTGCCAAGGGTTCAGTGGACTTTTGCCACTACTATGTGGAAGAAGGTCTGGTTTTGATGGCTGTGACCAGTAGTGCAGAAATGTGAGAGAGCTGTCTTTGGACGTAGTGGTTTGGAGTTGAGGGCTAAATCTCTGATGGAGTTCCTACCACAAGGAGAAAGGGGAAAGGTGTTAAGGAGAAAGGAGCAAGAGTTACATAATTAGGAAGTTACAGTTAAAAATGGAAAATAATTTCCAACCCATAATCTTTAAATTACTTTGTAAGCCTTGCGGGTTCCCAACTCCAGTCTGTAGACACTACACCTGTGTGGTTTGGATGTGAGTGGGTAACCATACAAACGAGGCATTAGCAATCCACACGGATTAAGATGATACAGCTAATTCAGAGAAGTGGGAGCTTCTTTCAGCGTATCACTATAGCTAGCATTTTGTTTGGATAGTCACGGAGTTTTTCATCCTAGCTGGGCTAGTCAGGAGGTAAGGGACAGACTACTGTGTACAGAGCCATGTAAGACGGTAGGGGTTGTGGTTGCTACCCAAGGGAGACTAAGGGCTTGCTTGGAGATGTATGTAGTTAAGACTGTATTCACTGTCATGCTCTCCTCTCATGTTGTGCTCTGGCCAATTGTGTGTGTCGGACTATGTCACAGCTCTTAAAACATTGCTCTCCACCCCCTTGTGGGTATTCCCTCTCAGATTTTATGGTTTTGCAATGCTGTCTTCCCCAACAGATAGCAATCAAGTGCCCTGCCACTGTTAAAGTGCCACGATCAACTGAAAATTTGCCTTGCTTTTTATCTTGTCCACCACACCCAAGCCCCAAGTGTTCTTCTTTCTGCATGCTTGAGATTTTTTGTTTGTTTTGTTTAAAGTGATAAAGCCTTCATAATAAAATCCAGGCTTTCATTTTAACCCATTAGGACCTGTCATAGAAAAAAGGTCCTAAATAACTGTATAGATTGTTGACATTTTACTTAAATGTAATATTTACTTAAATGAAACATCTTAAATGTCAGAACAGCTCTTCCTATCAGTCAGAAGGTATCTGGGGTCATCTGTTTTCTGGACCAACCTAACACTGCATTACCCACTCCTGCCTCACTGACGGATATCAATGTTATACTCAGAATTCATCAATCACCTTTCTGTAGGTGCTTTGCACTAATTATTTCATAACTAAAAAAATGAAAGGGCATTTCCTAGAAAATGATAGCATAACTGAGAGGGGATTATAAAAGGAATAAGGAAGTTTGCCAGCAAGCCTTGTGAGTCCAGGGCTTGCCGAGCCAAGGTTCAACATGTATAACGCGAAGTTGATGCTGATTTTGGATGTGTGACTGAATGTGACCTTCCACAAACAGATGTGATCAACATAAGGTAGCAAAATATAGATATTCACATGAGCTAATATTACAGCATATCCATCAAAATAACACCCAGATGCTTGGTCTTTCAGCAGGTGGTGTGTGCAAGCAGCACAGCGTGCTTGTGAATATATGAGGTTTCAAAAATTAAGTTACTGTGTAAGTGAAGGAGGTTAGAAAAGATTAGCCTGTTACATCAAAGCACCAGTGTGATTTCATTTGTCTTGAAGGTCTGGGGGTGATTGAGTGTTGCTTAGGGCTCAACTCATTATGTAGAAGAGACAATTGCTGGAAAGAGCAATGATCGATCCTAATTTCTTCCAAAACTTTAAGGTTAAAGGAGAAATTTAGTCTATCTTCACATTAATTAAGCTTGGAAGGCTTCTTGAGAAAGAAAACTGGATGTTTTCTTGAAGGAATTGGGGAGGAATCAAACACACTGACATATAGTATTTGGCATGTGACTATGCCTGAAGGGCAAGGTGTGGGATGCTGCAGAGGGTGGACAATGTTGGAAGAACTTCCAGGAGTTGGAGACCCCTCTGCTTTTCCCTTCCCGCAGGACAGTAGGGATAGCATTAATCAACTTCTTACCTTCTAATGGCCACAAACAATAATGAACAGCCCTCTATGTCTGTGCAGTGACACTGGTTTGGAACTCACAGTGAAGGAAAGTTTTTGTTCATAGTTCATCTGCTGCTGTTTCCTCACAGGTGATCCATGCCAAGTTCTGCACAGTCTGCTATGGGGAGTCTTGGATCCACTGTATTGGAAGGGAAAAAAGCTGCACAGTCTGGGGCGTAGGGGCTGCCCGAAGAGCTGCACTGTGCCATGTTCTGTGGTGGCAAGGAGGTAAATAGCCACCAAAGGCTGAGCCTCTCCAGCTCCTAGTGACTGCAGAGAGGGAGCTGTGTTCATTGCGCTTCTCAGGTCATGCTTGTCCTATGCAATGATGCTGGATAATCAGCTATTCAAAGCCATCTGGACTTGTTTGCCTATTTAATTTAAGTGGAGTGGCAGCTCTGGGCTAATCTTGCTAATTACCCAATCGTCTTGTACCACTGAGAGCACTAGCACAGAGGTGTCTCTAGTGTTTATTCATCTGGGTGGTTTTTACTTAGTTTATACCTATGCTTTCTTTATTTTGCTGCACTGCATGAGCTGCCTGCAGGGTCTGGGTGAACTGAAAGGAAAGGCTCTGGAAGGCTTTGCTGAGTCTGGGTTTTGCACCCAAGGCACACGGTGGAGGCTTGGGCACAAGAAGGATGATTATCTCCTAGCTTTGGAATGGTCCTTGGTTTTGTTTCTTTATAACTATGCTTAACCCAGCAGCTGCTCATGAAGGTTTTAATTTCTGATTAATCTCTCCTGGCTTGAAGCCATGCTCCTGAGAGCCAAACTGGGAGTGATTCCCAGCCCAGATGTGATAGCAGCTCTCTGGGGAACCCTGCTGCCCTGCACGAAGTCTATGGAAGGTTTCAAGTAACCCAGAGGTGTTGGTCTCAGAAGTCCTTGCTGGCTTGCTGTTTTTGTTCAGTCTGGGATTTGGATTACCTAGCAGTGCCTGTGTCAGTTTAACACTGTTACAGGTTACATACCATAGTCTCCTACAGCAATCTCAGATATCATGGCTTGGCTTCGCGGATGAAGATTT
>NW_010424602.1:0-270 GCF_000710305.1 Buceros rhinoceros silvestris
CCGCTCGAGAGAACAGTCCTTGCGGTGCTGTACTTATTTTTAATTATGAGGTAGTACTTTATTTTAAAGGGCAAAAATAACCCTGTAATTACCTTGTATGATTACTCAGTTATTAGCAGGTATCTGATGCTGCAGCCACGCAGGAGAGCCCTTGGCAGGCTGTGACGGGGCCACGTGGGCTGGACCGGATCCCTGGCACAACCATCCTGTTCTCTTAACCAGACCACGCACAGACCCTGCGGGGACAAGGACAGCTACCAGGCTCCACGC
>NW_010424602.1:351-7947 GCF_000710305.1 Buceros rhinoceros silvestris
CAACCATCCTGTTCTCTTACCCAGACCACGCACAGACCCTGCGGGGACAATGACAGCTACAAGCCTCCAAGCATGACCAGATGACCCCTGGCCGTGAGGTGCAGCTCTCCAGGAGCCTTTGGCTCAGCTTCTGTGGGCTGCTGAAGCCTTGACATCCTCTGTGGCCAGTGCTTTCACCCGCACAGGCACGGCCGGGTCTGCCAGCTCCGAGCACCCATCTTGCTGATGCCCCGCGATCACCAGGAGCTGCCTCATGCCATAGGGCTCTGCTGAGCACCATGGTGCACAGCAATATGCAAACTGTTGAGCGGCATCAGCCACGAAACTTAATGTGTTTTGAAAACAAATTATTTAAGAAAGAAAGAACGCAGAAGGCTGCTGTGAGCAGCCCTGTGCTTCTCAGCCATGTGGACCCAGACCGTGCTAGTGCCTGGGGTTGTTCTTCCCCAGGGGCGTGAGGTGGCATTGCCACAGCCTCGCCTGCCATGCTCAGATCTAAGGACTGAAGAGTTTATGTGGTCACTGCAGCAACTTCACTGGGCACGAGGGAGGAGAGTGGTGGATTGGTGCAGGGAGCAGCCTGGCATTGACCCAGCTGCCCAGTGCCCTGTGGGCTCACAGCGGTGTTTAAAACATGCTGGATGGGTTAATTTTTCCTTCTGCTGACAAGCCCTGGACAGGTGGAAACCATATTCTCAGCTTAGCCTCCATCACTGCGTGTTGCCTGCACCCCACACTCTGCTGGGCTCACGGGGAGGTCTCTTGTCCTCCCTCTCACCCCTGCCAGGTTTGCTTCTTTGGCTGAGCCATTCTGGAGGCTGGCTGGTATTTCAGGCACTGAAGAAATTAGTAAGTGATTTATGTAACATCTTGTATGACTGCACGGTCTTCGCCGAGATGCAACTGCAATCCAGTATGCTAGTGGCAGAAAAAGAAAAAGCTGCCAAAAATCTATCCCACAGTTAACGGTGGAAATCACGTTGCCAGGCCATATGCCCCTCTGCTGTCTCACAGCAGCGTCTGTACCTGTGTGCCACGGCTGTGCCTCATTTCATCACGGCTCAGCTCTGCAGGCGAGACCCCAGCAACCGTGTTAGCTCAACCCTCCTGTGACCGGAGCAACCTCCCTCCTTGAAAAAGAGCTTCTGGTCTCCACTGTTTCTATTTTCTTCCCCTATTAGAGGCATGCAGTGAGCTCTAGTAGGTGTACCCGTTTCAGGATAAAAGGAACAGAAGGCGCTTGCTTGATGAACCTGAAAGCTTTCTTAGAATTACAAAAGTAATAAATTATCTTAATCATATTAACTCCTGGATGGTTGCCTGAATCTTTGTGAGCAGCGTTCATCACATCCTAAATGGTGTAGGTGTAAGCCTGCACAAAAGACAACTTCAGATGATCTCTTTATGAGTGGTGTAAGTTATCACTAACTTTGGATTTAATTCCTGTATAAGCGCATCCAGTTCAGTAAACCTCAGCGCAGGAAGACAACTGCTGCTCTTTCCAGTGAAGGAGCACCCTGCGGCAGTGGCATATTCCAGCAGTTTCCCCCAGCCTCCAGTGGTTCGGAGAGGGTTTGGGGGCTGAGTTGGTGAGAGGAGGGGGCGGGCCAAAGCAACCCTCTGCGACGCTACAGGCTTGGGGAAAAGCGGCTGGGAAGCTGCACAGCAGAAAAGGACCTGGGGGTGTTGGTCAGCGGCCGGCTGAAGATGAGCCAGCAGTGTGCCCAGGTGCCCAAGAAGGCCAATGGCATCCTGGCTTGTGTCAGCAATAGTGTGGCCAGCAGGAGCAGGGAAGTGACTGTCCCCCTGTACTCGGCACTGGTGAGGCTGCACCTTGAGTACTGTGTCCAGTTTTGGGCCCCTCACTACAGGAAGGACATTGAGGTGCTGGAGCAGGTTCAGAGAAGGGCAACGAAGCTGGTGAAGGGTTTAGAAAACAAGTCTTATGAGGAGCGGCTGAGGGAACTGGGAATGTTTAATCTGGAGAAGAGGAGGCTCAGGAGAGACCTTATTGCTCTCTACAGCAACCTGAAAGGAGGTTGTGGGGAGGTGGGGGTTGGTCTCTTCTCCCATGTTACGAGGGGGAATGGCCTTAAGTTGCATCTGGGGAAATATAGGCTGGATGCCAGGAAGAACTTCTTTACACAGAGGGTCATTAAGCATTGGAACAGGTTGCCCAGGGAAGTGGTGGAATCCCCGTCCCTGGAAGTGTTTAAAACTGTGTGGATGTGATGCTGAGGGACATGGTTTAGGGACCTTGGCAGTGCAGGGAGAACGGTTGGACTCGATGATCTTAAAGGTCTCTTCCCACCAGATGAGTCTGTGATTGTGTGAATCGGGCCACTGGCCTCTGCCATGGCTGGCCAGGAGACGTGACCCCTCCTCATGCCTCCTGCAGGTACCAGTTGCGGCAGCGCTACCTAAAGCAGTTCTTGCCCAAAGCCACAGCAGCTTAGCAAGGCATCTTCCAAGCAGCTGCAGTCAGGACATCAGCTGTTGAAGCTGCTATATGGTCATGTTTATGAAGAATGATAAACAATGTCTAGATTGTACCTTTCCCTCCCGTTTTTAGAGGCAATTTCTCAGACTGTGTTTTGATCTCAGGTGAGTAAGGCCACTGTACTTACATTGGTCCAGCATTTGTTGCCAGTCTTCTTGATTTGGGAAATCAGAGTTCCTTGCCAAAGGACTCATTCAAATGTAAAACCAGTTAGGCTTTTTTTATCTTACTGCACATGTACTTCAGGAATTTTGGAATATTAAGAACCCCCAGAGACTCCCTTCTTCTCTCCTGTTACCATGGTTCATCTTGACAAGCAGCAATATCCCCACTTGCACACAGCCACTGGCAACACCACAAGCTTTGGGGAGCAATTAGGGCAAGCAGGAACAATCCCATGTTGTTTCTGGAAGAGGAGCTGGAGTCTGGCTCCACAGCGGGATTGTGGTGGGTGAAGTATTTTAAGAAAAAACATCACAGGGCAATGGAAACCAGATTAACTCCACACTCTCCTTCTCCGTCCCCAACTGACCTGGTAAGAGACAGCAAATGCTAGAAACTGTAAAGTTCAGTTTATTCAGCCTGGATCCTGGCCACGTGCAATGGAGAGATTCTCAAGTGAAACTGCACTGAGAACCGCTGTGCCCAACACCTGCAGCCTAGACTCGGTCTCATACAGTGTACTGGTACCTCCTTAGGAACCTCACTTGGCTTCTACCTCCTGCTCATGGCGGTCACAGCAGCGGGCAACAACTGTGAGAGATCTCATCAGCACAGTGTTTACTGTCAAGTAACACCCCAGCAGGGGGATGAGAGAAACTCACTGACGAAAACCCTTTACGTGGATTGTCCATAAAGAGAAAGTTCACCTTCCTCTCTCCTTCGGGGAAAAAAAAAGTCAAAGTAATGTTCTTTTTTACTGCCTAACCTAGTTTCTTCTCAGGTACAGAAAAAATAGTAAACATTTTTCAGCACAGTAACTCTTTATGTCTTACACACGAGTAGAGAGTGTGCAGGACAGGATTCAGCAACGCATGATCTCTGTTTCATGCAGGAGTGGCTCACGGATGAATCAGCCCGGTTCAGGTCACGAATGCTCACAAAATCCACACCTTTGCTCCCTGGGATGAAAAAGCCAAGTACTGCACGTGGCTCTGGCAAGTTTGCGAGCTCAAGCTCTCTGCGCTGGCTGTGGTTTCCTAGCAGGCTGTGATCAGAAAGGGTGGTCTTGCACTCTCATGGTGTCGACACGGGCGTCTTTGTGCCCTTGTGATCAGGGACCTCACCCAGCAGAAAATAAAGACTACTTTTCAGCTGCATCAGTTTTCTGGTTGTGAAACCACACGGAGAGACATGTAGGATAGCCCAGTCCTCCTGGGAAAGAAACAGCACAACTGCAAATCTTTGCTTCACAGTGAAGATGAGGTCAGTGTCCTGACGTGCACCACTCTGTGCAGATAGCATCAACAGGGTGCAGACAGCTTTACATTAACGTGAAGAAAAACATGCCCAGGTCCCATTTGCAGGTTTTCTGTATACTTTTGCTGCTTGCATATTTACTGTTGGCAGCTTGGCATGTCTTTTTGCTTTAGTGTTCTGCTTCGTGCATATGACAGGTTGAAACATCACAGGTTCATTGTATGCACAGCTCCTCTGTTCATTCAGAGATGATGACTTTGGCAAGGAATAGCTTCTTGCAGCCCTGGGGTGCCTGCAGGCACCGGGGTCACTGCAGGGCCCATGGAAGGGCACCAGCCCCGCCACAGGGGGGCTGTTCTGATCTGCTGCCCTCCTGCCCCAGCCACATAAGCACAGAAGCAAGAGAAACCTGGAGGGTTTTGCAGGAGCTGCTCGCTGCTTGGCAGCGAGGAAACCAGTTATGAAAACAACAGGGTTAGGAATCTCCCCACTCCTCAAACCATTGTTTCCAGCCATGCAGAGGGTGCCCTTTCTGGGAGGTGCTCACACACATCAGCTCAGGAGTGCTGCCAGAGCTGCCTGCTCCCAGGGAGGTGGACTTTTAAACATATGCAGCCTGGCTTTGATGCGGGGCAAAAGGGCAGTGGACATACCTGCACACACAAAACAGAGCAGGTACAAGTCAGGACATCGAGGGGCAGTTCCTCTGACTTCAGCCATCCAAAATGGGGGCTCAGTTGCCCACCAAAGGAGAGAGGGGCATCTCCAGGAGATCCAGTTCACCCTGTGTCTGTTACAGAGAGGGTCAGTCACCCGTGCAGTGGGTCGCTTTATTTTGTGTCGGCTTTAGAGTGGGCCACAAGGATTAATACCACCCTGTATTATGTTGAAGCCTGCTCCTTGGAGGCAGGTGGAGAGGGCACTGCCACTCTGCCTCCTCCACCTATAGCACCTAGTCCAAAGGTTAGATGCTTTACCCTTTGGCACCTTTGCCTCTTTTATGGCTTGATGCTATAGAATACTGTCCAGGGGTCTTCGTCATCAAAAATGCTCCGTTAGGCCGGATGTGGTATATAATTTGGGGAGTCCAACATCTTTCTCCTACTACATGACCTGGCACACCAGATGCTTGCTGCCATGAGACAGGTAACGGTGCTGTCCTGTGAGCTAGGCAAAAAGAAAGATGACAGCTATCTCTGGACAGAAAACAAACGTTGCTACTCTGCTAAGAGAGCTTGAGTTCATTATTTACGACAGAAAATGGCCTTGCAGTGTTGACTGCCAACAGCACTTACTTGCAGGCAGCAAGGCTTTAGTACTTGGGTCTCTGGACAATTCTCCACCAAGGTTACACAGCAGATGGAGCTGCCAGGCAGTCACCGACAGAGACGTGACTGACAGAGATGAACTCCAGCATTGCGTCCAGCCTCTGGAGGAATTCTGTAGACGTACTGAACAACAGCTGAGAGCGCGACCCCCTCACCGGGGCATGTGTTTTGTGTGCCTCTGGAGAGCCTAGCCCAGCATTTGCTACCATTGTCAACAACACAAACATTTCCTAAGAGGCTTCCCTCTTCTGTCAACAATTCTACATCTTCTGGCAACTCTAAAAGCACAAACCCTTCTCTCAGTGCTCCTTCCTCAGCTAGACTAGCCAGATTTCTACACGGCATCCTCAGGCTCTTTGTCAGCGATGCAGCTAAAGGTGGGTGTCAGATACTTTCTCAGCAGTAGATCTTAAGCAACTACAAAAATACATAAGAAACATTTTCATTTTTTTGAAAGGTAGATTTTACTTCTTGCTGTAATACGCCACTGAAATTGCATTAGGGTATCTGATAACTTCTCAATCTTTTTTTAAATTGAGTTCAGTCTAACTACCTTCAGCTGCATATGGTCTTAGCACAAGGAATTTAAGTCTACAACACAACTGGAAACCTTAGCACATGCCACATTAAAGAAAAGACCTAATTAAAGAGGATCTAAATCACAAAAAGTATTACAGGCCATCCTGTAGGGCTAAGTTAAAAAATGTATCATCAGAGTGTAACAGACATTTCTTGAATCAAAGAAAAGATTGTCTAGCTCATCCCTCCTGAACATATTTCCTTGTGAAAGGTACCTTGATTCTTTAATTTGTCCCAGGGACCTTGTTAAGGAGAGTGTGATGTCGCTTTTGCTCAGGATGTGGCATTAAGTCTGCTCCAAATTCAGCTTTCCTCAAAAATATCTGTGATTTTCTATAAGGTTTAAATTACCTCTTAAAGATTCTTGTTTGAATCATAAATGTTTTAAACATTACAATTAAAAGATCTCTTACATAAATCTAAGTCAAACCTGGCAGCCCTGCAGAAAGAAGTCTGTTCTTTAGCCAAGGAAAAGGAGCCGGAGTAAGGCAGGTAGCAACCTTGAATTTCTCTGACAGTGTGTGACAGTAGTTGTGACCTTTAGGGACAGCTTTTAAGGAGAGAAAAGAGTTTAGGCTTCCTCCTTGTCCCTCCAAGAAAATGTAATTTGCTATTATCATACCACAAAACCTTGAGAGCACCAATGACAGATGATGTGAGTGCAGCAGAGAAAGAGCTGAGCTGTTTTGCTGGCCTGTGATGGATAAACTTTGTCATCACCAGTCTGCACTGGACACGTGCAGGGAATTCATCCAGCTCCTTGGAGGATCATCGCTTGCAGTGCCTTCAAGTGGAGGAGGAGCTGACAGGCAAGTGAAGGAGGTTGGTCACACCATCTTACCATGTTCAAATGAACTGAATTTCTGGGAGACCATTTTGGAATACGGCATCAGTGATGATGATGGCCATAAGCACACGCTCTCCTGATGACTCAGAACTCTCTCCATTGCATGGGTTGTATCAGCTTGCAGGGCTTTGTCCCTGAAATGAGTTTGTTCAGTGTTTCAGAGAAGCAAGTCACAGATGGGGACTCACCCTTTAGAGCACTCCCACGTGCAGCAATGGTGCTAAACGTAGATACTGCCCAGTCAGGATGCTCAGAGAGGCAGGAAAGCAGCACAGCTTGGAAGCCAGGTGCAGCACAGGGCAGAGACACCGAGCTTTTGAACTTCTTTGGGGAAGAAGAATATTCTTTTCCATATTGCAACAAAATACCATATATACAGTATTACCAGAAGAACATGAACTGACAATTCATTAATTGGCTACCTTGTTTCATCTACTCGATAGGGAAAAGGGAAAAAAAGAAAAATCTTGAAATTCAGAAACAGAAAATCCAGATTTGCTTTAGCCTGAGTGAAGTTTCTTCTTAAGAAAACTCCTTGGCTGAAACCAGCACAGCAGCTTCTTTTTCATTCCCTTTATTATCAATTCCAAGGCATTAGTAGGATAAAGAAGAAGGTGACTCATGAATCACCACGGCTCTTTAGAAGTATAAGGCACAGTCTGGTGAGGCTGCAAACTCATCACAAACTTCATGATTACAATCACTGGAAGCCTCCCTCCCCCTCAACGTATGCATTTTCTGCAACCACCAAGTGTTCATCTAGGCATCAATTTTAGCCTTTCACTTGACTTTCAAGCGGTATCCCTAATTAATCCTATTTTGACTGTAAGGCATCTTGGATCCATCCTTTACATTTCTATGGGTTTGGAACATGAGGTACTTCTAAACTATTTAACAAGGGACTTCTTTGGAGATTCCACCAC
>NW_010424602.1:8064-21778 GCF_000710305.1 Buceros rhinoceros silvestris
CATTATTACTACATTTATTCCATCACAGAAAGACTCTCCACTGCATCCCAGCTGTCAGAACTATTTCCTTCCACTCCTTGAAAATCCATCAGTCCTTTCATTTTCTGCTTGCCTAACTCCATACCTCTTTCCCCACCTGCTCAGCACCCCTGGGAAGTCCCAGGACATCCCCAGGCACTTTGTCTAGTCTGGCAGTTGCTTGTCATGGCAGAAGCCGTGGAAGGCAGCGAATTGTCTCTGCTCTGCAGCCGAGGTACCGTTGACTGAGTGACAGGTAGCTCCCACATGATGGCTGGAGTCTGTCCTTGGCTTGTACATGCTGCAATTGGGAATGTCAAGCCTGGTTTTGATTTTACTTTGCAAGCGTATTCAAAACCTTGGCCTCGTACGTAGCGCAGACTCAAGAGCAAGGAAGAGTTATTCCTGATGACATATTATATCACTGTAGTAGTCACTGAAGCAAACCCTTCCTTTGCTGACCAACCCCTCAGGATAATAAATTTGAGCTCTGCAGTAATGGAAATGGAGAGATTGTTGAGTCTGTGATGACATGCCCCAGTGCTCATCAGGCACTGGCAGGTTTTCTCATTAAGAAAAATCAAAATCAATTAGGCCCTTCCTTTAAAACCCCTATCTGAGCAGCATTCAGTATCTTCACTCGGCTGATGATGTCATTTTACATGTTCCCCTATGGCCTTAATTGTGAATTGAATTTCTACTGGGGATAGCAGTATAACCAAACCCAAATTTTAATCCAAATCTCACCACAGTTTTGTAAGCAATATAGGCCTGACATAGGCTTAACATATAAGTTCTTAATTCAGAAAAAGGCAGGGAAGAAAGAAAAAAAGATACAAGTTTAACTGCTTCTCTCTGAAGGTCACATTTAATGAACTTGATCCCATTTTGCAAAAGCCCAGACCATTTTTCTAGGTCACATTGCTTCTAAAAATTCTCACTTATCAAGTCCACATGTATTCACACATTTGTGAAACATCTCTCAGCCCTACAAAATGGCAAGGTCCCACTGGACGTCCACATTAATATGCTCATACGGCTGGCTCGGAAGCTGGGTCGTGTAATCTCCCACATGCTCTGAGGTTAGATTCTTGCTGTCTCACTTCCCTACTTCTCTCAGCACATCTTATTTCTGCATTTTGTGGTAGCCTGATTTTTAGCACTTTCTTTGCTCACCTCGCCAAAATATGTTTGCAGCCTTTGTAAAATAATTATTTATCTTCCAGAACAGGTAACACCACAGACCTATCTTCCCCAACGTTTAAATGAAAGCTATTTCTATTTTTGTATCTTCTGTTTTGTGGGGAGTTTAGCACACAATGGATTTTAAGCTTGACAAAACAGACTGGGCAAAGACGCACATCACACAAAATCTGCTATGCAAAAGTTGACTTCTTTAATACCACTGACGTGCAGCAGGAAGTAAAACCCATCCTTATGCCTTGGCAGGTCAGGACTAAAGTTGAAGCTATGCTAGCATTGCAGACTGGCCATCAACCTGCTTCGTCTTGGAGGAAATCACTCACTGCTGATGTTCACTGTTTAAGGTGAACTTCTGTTTCCCTGCCATAAAAAGGTAAGCACTTTGCTCAGCAGCAGTAATTTTTCACTACAGCG
This sequence comes from Buceros rhinoceros silvestris, assembly GCF_000710305.1. NCBI lineage: Eukaryota > Metazoa > Chordata > Aves > Bucerotiformes > Bucerotidae > Buceros > Buceros rhinoceros. The sequence continues at coordinate 9,700 of NW_010424602.1, forward strand.
TACGAGCCTGCCACCCTTTCCTGGCCATTGCTCACGGACACACGGAAGGATGAGCACATAGGAGGTTAAGGGTCTGGATTCACACCGAAATACCTTACACCATCTAGCTTAGGTGGAATCTCAGCTATAAGCATTAAGGAGTTAACCTTTCTTTACTTTGAACAGACTCGTGAAACCGAGTACAGAAATGCTGTCAGGTCTCAAAACATGCATACAGATGTTCTGCTTTAGTGTTTTACCTAAGAAGCCTACAGCCTGTCACCCCTGCTCATCCCAGGACACGTTAAGCAACCAGCTGAGGCAACGGTACGTCTTTAGCTTTGGTCAGAAAAATTCTCATTCATAAAATGCCATTTGCTGGCAATCCATAGACAACCTCACCGGCCCAGATGGGTTCTCCAGTTCCTTTTGGCAGTAGGAGTTGAAATTAGATATGCTGATGCTACATGGCTTAGCATTAACAGCAAAGACAGCTTAACTACCCTGTCCCAGGTTGTTAAACTATCATGAGCCTCTTAAAAAATGCTCAGTGCACTAGACAAGCACTAGGCTCTGCAGCGCAAGGTTGGGGATCAGTTTTCCTCCCTACTCGGTGCGTGGCTGTACAGCAGCAGGAGGCATCAGTCCAGAAGAGAACATTTAAGTATTACTTTACAAATGTAAAGAAATAAAATGACCAAATTTAGATGTAAAGAAATAGCACTATGGAATTAAATCTGTGAATAACGAAATTTTACCAAAAGTAAGGATTTATACTTAAACAGTTCTTTCCTCTTTAAGGAACTTAAAAAATTCAGCAGCTTGGGATTTGGCTTTGCAAATTCACAGACCTTGACAAGCTGTTTTGTCTGCTTTACAGGTCACCTGGGGTCCGCACAGGTTCGCCAGTCTGCCTGGGACAGTCTGCTGTGATGGCAGCTCAGGTGTGGGGTATTTTGATTTTATGTAGCTGTCACTCTAACCTACAGCAATGGTGGCATTGTAAATGAATGCTTCCAATAGGCAGACACCACTTCACTCACCACGAATACATAGATTGCTGATGAAATGCTCCAGCTTTAATTTTATACAATGGACCAGGATTAAAGGCCAGAAGAAGAAAACATGGAGCGAACAGAAACAGTAATTCCTCTCAGCAAAACCAATGTTCCTTGTCTGGCAAGAAATAACTGCTCAACAGAAATAATTTGCTAAGTTGCTTCAGGGAAGCACATCTCTAGTAAGAAAAAAACCCATTAAAACACCTGCTCTAAGAAAAAAAAAAAAAAGAAATGTAGCCTATGGTTAAAAATACTTTCTTTGACTATTTTCCAGGCCCTTTTAGAGACAATCCCCGGCACGACATATTTGAAGTTCTGTCCTTGAAACCTCTTCTTTCTGCCCTCTTATTCCCAGTCAGGAGCCACAGAAAGTAATGGGCTTGCAATGAACGACAGCGTTCCAGATCTGCATCTAGCAGTTGAGTTCGGGGGCCCTGTGTGTCTCAGCTTCCTTCAAGGCTCCTTTCAGCCACCACACTCTGGTAACGTCCAGAGGTTTTGCCAGTAGGGATAAGCATCCATTTAAACAGCTGCATTAGAAAATATTTCCTTAAAAAAAAAAAAATCTTCAGGCACGTCTAAAACAGCCCTGCTCACTGCAGGAATCTTGGATGGTCCAAAAATGTGGGGTCCCAAGAGGCTAGGCAAAACTGCACGGCTTGCACAGTGAACCTCCAAATCCCTTAGAAACTCCTGACGTCCAAGCCATAATTGCTGCTCTATTTTGCCTAGGAACAGAATCTAAAATTGCCATTTTCTCTCTAGTTCTAAAAAAGCAATTTAGTATGTGGCATGATTGACTTGCCTCTACCCTGTAATTATTTCACTGCTAGTAACTGTTAGACCACAGGAAAACCAGGGGATGCATCCCTCATTTAAGTGGTGGAGATAAAGCATGCATAGCTACAGCCTCACCCCATGATCCAAGAGTCCTACCACCAGCTGCTGGTAACAGGATGACTAATACCCCTCCTGTCCCCTCCCATCTCCAAAGCACATCTGCACCTCTGCAATAGCTCATTCTGTTTCAAGTACCCATTTACAGACTGCTGGGGTTTGCACCTACTGAAGCTTCATGTCAGCCTTGCTGAGGAGAGGGTAGAAGATAACTTGACCCTCAACTCAAACCACCTAGAGATAATGCAAAGTGCTGACTCCAGTAAAATCACACCAACTTGAGGTGGATCTCACATCCCGAGACCAAACCAGGGAGCAGCCTCAGCTTTTCTTTCAACTGGAAACTGAATTACATGGGATAGGAACTCTTTGGAGCACCTTCCTGTCACACGTCGGTCAAAAGCAGAGCTTGGAGACAGCGGGATACAACGTAAAAAAACCCACGGAATTGCGCTTCACCTTCTGGATTCGTATCAGAGTTGTCTCTTGTCATAAATGTTTCTGAATTTTTTTTAAAGTCAGGTAGTTAACAGCAGTTACCACTTGGCACGTTTAAAATGATATTTTGTTTGTTTGTTTGGCTATTTCGGACTAGGCTACAAGAGGATATAAAAAAGGAGAAGAACCCTTAAGGCAAATTTGTCACATTAAAACTGAAAATAAACATATCAAGCAACCTTTTCCGCGTAATTCATAACCTCAAGAGTAGAAAGGCATGGCTGGGTCTTAGCACAACTGGCAGCTCCTACTACTACATCTAACAACTAATTCTTCTAAGGGTGGGATAGGCAAAAAATTATTTTCAGTTATATCCACAAGATTAATGCAAGGCTTTTGAACACAGCTCAAAGGCTACAGCGATTGTTCAGAATAGTTCTCACTTCCAACAGGTTCCTTACAAGAGTTTTGAGGCACCTTAACAGCTCATCAATAGCAAGCAATTTCCCGTTTGAAAGGGTACTTTGAATAACCATTTTCAGAAAGGCTGGGATTCCCTATCTTCCAACAACTTGGAAGAAAATAAAGCTACTTACCATTAAAAAAATCCCAAAAGGAAGTTGGTAATCGAGGCTAAATCTTGACTTCCAATACATTTGCTTATCCACACGGTTTCCTTCCTTGCCCCCTCTGTTCAGAATCTGGAAATACCATCCTGCCAGGATCTTGCTGAGATGTAAGTTACTGGAAATAAGGAAGCACACCCAGTCACACACTGCCCGCTGCGAGCTGACTTACCAACAGAAGACGTAGCTGGTTTACCTACCGCCTTCCAAGAGGATCCAAAGCAAAAGGCAAGTAAGTAAAAGGTAGGTGCTAACTGGGCTGTCAGAGGTTGTTGCTGCAGCGTCTTTAACTTGCATCTTTAAAATTTCTGCATGTCCCTGTTGTTCCGGAAGCCTTCCCTTTCAGCACGAGACTACAGGTGGATGAGAGGCACCCAGTGCAATAGGCTGCCCAGTTTATACACTGAGGGCCTGCCATCCCTCATTGTTCTGCCTGTTCAACCTGTGCTGCCTCGTCCCTGGTCTGTAAGGACTGTGCAGACCCTGTCAGAACAGCATCCTGTAACTGCAGGTGTGTGCAGTGCCACTACTGCACTAAAGGCCCAAAGAATTTAAGGCTCCTGTGAGCCTTTTCCTTCAACAAAGCAGGAGGCTACACTGCAGAACAGGACGTGTACTCTGCGTGAGGCAACACTGTCACATTTTAGGAGGGTCTTCCATTTCTTCTGCTATATTCCACCAGTCCTCATTTGATCACGCATTTTTAAATTTTCAGTTATATACTTTATTTCTCCTGGTACATCGAGTAACTTTACAGAACTCTAACTCAAAACTTTCTTAAACAGTTGGATAAAGGTTGGGGTTTTGGTAGTTTTTGGTTTTTTTTGTTTTTTGTTTTTTTTTTTTTGTAGAAGCACTTTCATGTCTTAATTTAAATGCAGCTTAAATAAAACAGTTCACCATGTAAGTCGGAAGTCAGATCTTTTCAGTAAGGGAAGCAGGCAACATCTCCATTAAAGCCTTTCTAAGAGACAGAACTCACATTTGCTATAGAGTGAGCTATGGTCTTTCCTTTCTAAAAGTGGATCAAATAACCCCAAAGGAGTTTTTTAGTCCTGGTCTGCCAACTTGTGTCACTTCCAGATTGGAATGTAGCCCTTTGTTTTGTAAATGTATTTGATTACCACTTTTTCCTTTTGACAAGTGCTTTCACGTATTAAAGAAGTCATTGTTACTTTTTTCAGTGGTAATTGAGGGATATACTAAGTCCTGCCTTAGAAAGCCCCATTAACCTTTGCCCTCCGTATTCTTCCCTTCTTCCTGTTCTTTATCAGATTCTCATTTTTATTACCTATTGTAACAGATTATGAACTTTCAGTTCTAGGAATGGTGACTATTGTCCCTAACTACTTTAAGGTTTAAGATTATCCTACCCACCTTTTCAACCAATCCCAATCCTTAAATTCTGGGACAAAGGGCTCAGGTGCTTTTAGAATTGGAGCATCACATTCCAAACACAACAATCATATGTATTTTAACTTTTTTTTTTAAAATACAAGATAAAGCCGATACTAAACTTCTAAAAAGTCAGACCTGTAACTTGCATAAGCGCACTGCACGTGCAAAATGGTAAAGTAACAGTTCACATTCAGTGAGTTGGTTCATCTTACTCTTCCAGGTATCAGACTAAGCTGGTGGCACCAAGATAACTTTTTCAACAAAACAGAAGGTTATCTAAAACTAGAAAATACTTACACTTGTGCTTACACCTCAGTCAAGAAAAAGGCCACTCAAGCTTCCCTCATGTTGACTACATAAATACAACAAGAATATTTTAATAGAGTTCAATTGTTTTCTAAGAGTCTCAGTTCTTGACATAGATATGATACTGTTTGATAACTAGTCTCAATTTCCCTGTAATTATTTCAGTTCCAAACCAGGTATCTATAAACGCCATAGTTATTCTGTGCGTACCAGCAGTGCAGACTTCACTGGGGACGAGGAAAGGAAACGCATCGTTACTCTGGGAAGCCTTTCCACAGATGGAGCCATAGTATCTGAACCCTCTGAGCTCTACGGAGGCTCCTGCATAGTTCTCCTCTACGGAGCCAACAGCAGAAAGCTATGGGTTTCCATAAAACTAGACCTATTGCAAAGGTTGGCTCTTGAACAATTCTGTATTATACCGTTAAGTAAGGTATCTCCGGTGTTCCAGCCAGACAGTCAGAAAGCTGTAAGCATCTAAAAGTTGTAAGCCAATCAATTAGAGCAATCTTAAAATCAGACAAAGTACTCAATCTTGGCTTCCCAGAAATTAACTAAATGCCTAATGTGTACTAAGATTTTCCATAATAAAAATACTTCCATATTGAATTTGTGTATAATACTGCCATTACTCTAAAAGGTGTGGAAAGACAGAGGACATGAAATCTACACCAAAGGTAGTTGAAAAGTCCATTCATAAAACTTTTATTCCACTTACATCAACTTAATACACATGTTCTGAACAGTTATGCTTGGATTGTTCATGAAAATTTCGTAAGACATTAAACAAAGCTAGCCATCATCTCAAGTTATTTCCCTGTTAACTATTTTTACAGCACATGCATGTTAGGCAAGTATCAAAAAAAAAAAAAATCACAAAAGCAAAAAACCTAAAAAAGTTAAATACATGGGTTTTTGTTTTACTGCTGTGCTCGATATACAGTGTCATTAAGGATATCAAGCAATTCTTTTTTTACTGCATCTTTACTTGTACATTTGTTCTTAGGTTGCTTAAACCATTTAAATACAAATAAAATGTGTAGCAAAAATAATGAAAGCAACAGCAGGTAACTTTACAAATAATGGAATGTGAACCGTTTCTCTGTCCTTCTCTAGAGAAAGTTGACTGGGTTATCAAACTGTCTTAAGGAACACTTCAGCTGCAATCAAAGATGTACATTTGATTGGTATCTTCCACAGATTTCACATGCTGACTTGACATGCAATATCTATGGGACATCAGTTTGTTCACAGCCGTGTGTGCTCCAGCTTGAATACGCGTGCTAACTACACCTGTGGCTGCAACTGATTATCCCTTTTTTCCATCACGACAGACCAATATGCAAGCAGTTGTCTTTGCTTGACATAGAAAGCTGTTTTAACACTGGCCTTGTGGGAAGCCACAATGTACCAAAAGTACTATGTCAAACATGTAAAACTTGTATAAAAATTTCACAACCCTATATTGGCCACCTCAGATGAAAACAGATAAATTCCCCAAATGTTAACTGGCTCTATTCCCCTAATATTAAACAAAACCACATGGGAAATATAGAAATCCAAATAGAAGTAACATAAACCTGTCAAATCGTAAACAAAAACTATTTGTGGGACAGCATGGATGACAAATGGTCTACTGTGTAAATTTCAGAATGAGGCAGACGGAAGTTGGAAGGCTGGTTAATTCTCCCCTCCTTCTCCTGCTTCAGCTTCATCTCCTTGGGTATCCGATGTCCACAACTGTTTGGCAAAGAAAATGTAAAATATGTAAGATTCTAATATTTATGACTAATAATTCTTTATTAATTATTCCAAAGAAAGCATACTTAAATAATAGTTTTGTAAGAGATCCTACCAAGCACCATGGGAAAAAAAAAACCAAAACACAAACCAAAACAAACCACACATTAACATGAAGGTATTTCTTGGCTATTACAAAATGGGAATCTAGTCCTAGGTGACCCAACCCTACACTGCATTTAATGAGGAAGTTCATGAACAGTCAAAACCAAAATCTCATATCCGCAAGGCTCACTAAAATACAGTTACAAGTAGGCAAGAATCAGACCTTCAGAACAGATACATGAGAATCAGGAACTAACAATACTTGATTTCCCGTGGATCTGTACCTTTTCCTCAGCGAGCTTTATGCATCTTTCTGAAGGAAGAGTAAAGGTCTTTCTCCATATTCAGCATTACAGTGAATGATGCCTTTTCCTCAGAACAGGCATCTGAAGTTTGTTCTTTTTCAAAAAAGAACACAAACACTTTTCACCAAAATCTCTATTCCTTGGCTCTGCTTAGTCATGTTCCCCTTCAGCAACTTTTGGAACAGAGCTTAGAAACTTGCAAGGGCAGGGGAAGCAGGGAAGAAAATCGGGCTAAACATGTGGTATGCATTAAATCTTATTTTCAGCTCCATAAAAATCATACTAAGGAGCCACATATCAAGATTAAGTACCAACTAAGGAAACCAAGCATCAGTTCCAGAGCAACACCCAGGACAAAGACATTATTTTGTGAACCAAGAACTTCACCACGCTGACTGCTTCCAAATGACTACCAGCCCCCTTTTGATTTGTGATCTCTCACTTTATGGAGTCATAACAGCATTAACCAAATCCTTCACGCTCTACAGCATAAGGTGGTGAAACTCACGAGCAACTAATTCTCTCTCTACCTATAGTGTTATACCACTACGGTCTCACAAGTTACTTAAAAAAACCCAAACAAACCACAAACAAACCCAAACCACCACATCCATAATCAGAAACATTTTACCCTTTCCAGGAGTAAAAGCAATAGAAAAACCTGCGCAAGATCAGTAGCCCTGTTCTCACTCAACAGAATGCACGGTTATCTGCACTAAATGTTCCTTGCTGATGGCATTAAGCAACAGTTATTTTACTGGAGAGGACATCACACCAGACTAATGCTAGCCCCTGCACTACATTCTACACAATGTGATACATTATAATCCTACATTAGTTTCAATTTCAGTGCTATTCTTACAAGAAACAGTTGGCAAGAACAGTTTTATCAGAATTTTATCAGAGGCTTCTATCCTAAACCCACACCTCTGGACTATCTAAAGATATGTACATGTACATACCTTTATTAATTAAATAAAAAGGGCCTGGCTGCTATGAAAGGAGGATTCCCAATTCAGAGCAGTTTAATGAATCTGCTGAGGGAAAACACTCCTAGGGAGAAGGGATGCTTTTTTTATTAAGGAAAACAAAACAATTCCATCACAGAGCAAAGAAGGAATTATCTAGCAATCCCAGTAAAATAGATTTTGACTTGATATGTTAAACACCTCTCTGACTTCGGTCTCCTCTGGGAATGAAGACAGACTGTTCTTCAGCCACACAAGACTCAAAAGTATCAACAACTGAGAAAACCACTCCTGCACACAGCTGATCAACATGCTGAATCACTGTCAAAAGCCTACCTCAGATATTTTAACAGACTTGCGTAACTAGCAAAACAGACCTTTTTCACACTTATGAATTCACTGGTGTCTTTGTCAGTCATACACACATCACAAGTTATTTTATACCTCAAGAAGTTGTGGAAAAACGTGGAATCAATGTACTCATACAGGTCACACTAAGCATTTAAGGCAAGACATATCATTCATTCAAGAACACAGAATTCTGCAGCTGTCTACAGCCTTCTCCCTTATAATGGAAAACTCACATCAATTATCAGGCCTACTGCCATAATTCACACACTATGGTAGCTCAGTCCAGCTTTTGCTCTTGTATGAAACAATCTGCTTTCCAACTGCTATGAAAAGCTTTACATTACTTTTATGGGGAAGCTAGCAACTCAAGTCAGCTTCTATTCTCTATTTCAATACCACTCGTTCAGAGGACAGCTCTTGAGCAACCTCACTCAACGGGACAGTACACACAGACATTGAGAGCAACGCCAAGCCTGTGTGTCTGTCTCCATTAGAGAGGTTGAGAAATCTCTTCCATTTGTTTTGTAAGCAACAGCTGGAACAATCACAAGTAGTTTTTTCAGTAGCGTTAAGTTGCCATTCTGGTGGAACGGGTTCCCAGGAACAGGGAAAATAACGTGTTAGAAACAACAGCAGAAAATATGGCAACTCCAATTTTACGCAACTGTACAGCTTCTACTTATGTTGAAAGAAATCCAGCTATTTTGTAAGTGCCTCTGGTATCAAATGCACAGAATGTGAACAACGGGCTACATCTGGCAACAAGAGGAGCTTTTTATTTTTTCAGTTCTTGCTTGCAGCAATCCCCCCAAAGATGACCAGGGAGCGAACTATGCCATTAATTACACTACTACATGTTTGCTTACATTTACTGTTTCATTTGCTCTAAGACATTTATCTTTGCCAGTTTTAAAGTTCAAAGTAGATTAGAAAAACCACACACACAAGATGAAGATTTTCATTACTCTGACAGAGCAAGACAATCTTGAGCCATAACTTATACCACAGACAGCTAGCTATGAGTCCAAGGAAAAAAAGAATTAAGACTGTTGTCTTATGAGTGCCATGGAAATAGGCTGGCTAGCACTCGTTCCAATTTCAGCTTTACCAAAATTAAAACCAAACCAAAAAACCCCCCCAAACACGTCTTTAAATGGACCCGCTAGCTTTGTTTGCAGTTTTTGCATAGGATCTATCCTTGCACATGCAATCACACAGATTGAACTAGAAGAAATTTGATGTAAGTTTTGAAGAGGCAAATGTGACTGTATTCTTCAGTGTTGTTTAACAAAGCATAATAGCTTTGCTAGTCACAGTCCAAATCACGTCACTTAAACATGCTAAATTCCTTGAATAAAAAAAACTGAAAAATTTGGTTGATTGGTCATCTATCAGAAAACCACATTAATTTGCATGCAGACAAAAAGAGACTAGGCAGGCGAAAAAGATGGAGCTCAGAAACATGATGTACTGAAACTCACCTGTAAATGACTTACAGAGAACCCCGCAGCTAAGAATGAACAAGACAATCCAGTGCCACAAAGAGCAATCCCGTTATCAACAGTATGCAAACTTTAATGATACTCACTGTCAAGTTGTCTCTCAGTAACTGCATTATTAGCGTGCTGTCTTTGTATGACTCTTCACTTAATGTATCAAGTTCAGCAATTGCTTCATCAAAAGCCTAGTGTTATAAAAACAAACACCACCATTGGCCATGCGACAAAAGGTTATGCAAATAATTTAAAAGGAATTTTTCCCCCCCTCAGCCTTACCGTTTTTGCAAGGGAACAGGCTTTCTCCGGGGAATTGAGAATCTCATAATAAAACACAGAGAAGTTCAGAGCCAGACCTAATCTGATAGGATGCGTTGGCTGCATCTCCTTTTTACTGATTTCAAAAGCTTCTTGATATGCTTGTTGTGATTGCTCCACTATCCCTTTGGGGAAAACACATACGCACACAAAAAACATGGGTAAGTAATTCTCATAACTGTATTTGGACATAGAGTCAGGACTCTGTTCATGCTTGAACAAAGTATGTTAAGAGTGAACACTTGTGAACAAGCACTTTACCTAACGAGTCACTACTTTTTGAAGATTTTACCAATCACATTTAAAAATTATTTTTTAAAAAGTTGTTATTGACCAAACCACAAGTTTGAGTCTCTCCCTGCCACCCTGCGACTACTTGTGCTTACAAATCTTTGTAGCAGTTTTGTAGCACTTAATATAAACCCCACCACCCACATGAAAAGGTACAAAACTGAAGTTAATTACACGCAGGTTTGATATAGTACCAAAATTTCAAATGTCTTTGAACACTGCAAAGCAACACAGATCCACCTTTTAGTCACAGAAAACACGGTTGACCTTTTCAGTAACAGTCACCTACAAATTTCCATTCATACTGCTTGGCAAAGATAGGGTGGCCTACCTTAACCCAAATTAAATACATATTTTTAAAGGCTTCCAACATAGTTCCATTTCCAATGCAGATATGGAAAGCGTTTTTACCTCACTTAAAGGTTCTAGTACCTATAAACCTTGAAGAAAGGGAGCAAAAATAACAATTGGATTTCTTTTAGACATTAACCTTTTGCCATGCTCTTAATTTGTTCAACTGTACAAGTTACAAACACTTGGAGTAAAAAACCAACTATATTGGGTATATGAAGATTGAAGAGCTCAACAGTTCCCATTCTCACTGAACACACTTGAACTTATGAGTAGACTACGCCTGCACAAGTCAGGGGTCAAAGCCCAACACAGCTCTCAAGCTGGACTATGCCCTTCATGACTGCAGGAGGCAAGAGACATGCTAGACACTGAGCACAAAAGGACCATTGTTCCTGCACTCTCCAAGACTGTTAACAGCATTTGAGAAAAAGGTGGGCAGGAAGTAATTCAATTCAGATGCAAAAGAACTCCAATTCTAACATTTCTGGAACAAACCAGAACTGCATCCAGCATGATCTCTGCAAGAGCACTAGCCTCACATATTAAAAAATAAAGAAAGGAATTTCAGGCTAAGGACTCAAAAATACATCAGTATTTAAGTTGGAAGTACTCGAAGTCTGAGGATAACTGAATACCAATGCGCAGGATGTCTGTGCAATCTCTATTTGTTCACGTTTACGGATTCAGAAAAATTAAAACATCATAATGTACTCTTCAACATGGAAGAGGGAGGACACTCACTGCACAACTATTCAACACTTGTGTCCTCTCTACAGTCATCACTAGTAATGCAGTGCTTCAGGAAAATCAGACAACTGCCATAATACCTTGAAAGTCACCAGCAGTTGGTACTTGTTGAGAAGAACCAGATTTAATGTAAGTTAAAATTAGAAATAGTGAGAAGTGTTTTACTCTTCTCATAATGGAAAGGCCTCAGAAAATGGCTGTGTTTATGAAAGGGAAAACAAGCAGCATGAAAAACAAGTAACTTCAAGGAACGAAGCCAAGCATTTCATCTTTTAATAATTTTTCTTTTAACATAAATAACTTAAACCCAACCAAACAAAAGAAAGAACAGTATAAAAACGTAGTAAGATTTTTAACCTTGAATTCTTTAGAAAGTGTTGTACAGTTTCAAAGTTCAATGCTAAAATAGTAGGGTGAGATAACTGCTTGACATTCCTCTCCACTAGACTGCTGTAAGAACACACCAGTTGATAAAATAAACAATCTGGTTTCTGTAGGTAAGAATCCCATTCCTAGAGTTGGGAGGTTCATACTGTTGCTGTATGTACCACAAAAGGCTGAAGGAATACTGTGTAACTGAGCAGCCATTATTTCCTGAACAGTAATTATCAACTGCTCTTCTTCAAGGTCACAGACAGCATACAGGAAAAGCCTGCAAGATCAAACACTTGGGGGGGGGGGGGGGGGGGGGGGAAAACA